>NW_026732935.1:162500-272500 GCF_028476545.2 Physella acuta
CCGGATTAACTATCAAATATACGTTCGGGGTCCAGAAGTTCTCCCAGGCATCTCTTTGGGTCGGCGAAGCCCACCCCCCCCCCCCCCACCCCTCATCGAAATTATATATATAGGCATATATATATATATATATATATATATATATATATATATATATATATATATATATATATATATATATATATATATATATATATATATATATATATATACATATATATATATATACATATATATATATATACATATATATTTATATACATATATATATATATATATATATATATATATATATATATATATATATATATATATATATATATATATATATATATATATATATATACATATATATATATATATATATATAATTATATTTATTTATTTATTTTTTTTTTTTTTTTTTTTATATATTTCATTTATATATATATGCCGCCCACCCGAGAAAAAAGTCTGAAAAAAATACTGTCGGGGACCGACAACACACTCGAGGTCCAAGTTTGGGCCGTAGTTTGAGACCCCTGGTCTAGAACAACGTTTGATACCCCAGCTGTATTTCAGAACAAGTAATTCAAGTTTTAGAAACATAGAGTACCACCTTGGTTTTTTTTCTTTCAAATGTATATGAATTGTGTCTACCTAGCATGAAAATAGATTTAGGGCCACTTTCACAAACAGAAAATAGTTTAAAGTTGAACGACTTCTTTTACAATCCAATACTAATTTATAAAATGATTCCCAACAGGTTGAATCGGTATACAAGTTATAGACTTTTAAAAAACCGGAAGAAGTTTCTACTTTCGTTTAAACGGAAATCGCTAAAAAATTGAAAAAAATAAATTTTATATATTATTATTATTATATATGAGAATGTGTTAAAATGAATAAAACGTTACCTGGTTATCGTGACATTCGCACGCAAAACTGTTTTTTTATTTACACAGAAATGTATAGGATGTAGAGAAATCGTGAAAACTATTTCTTGCTTGATTACAAAAGATTCTGTATAACTTACGCAGTAAACAAATAGTGACAATTTTATTAAATTAACTCAATATCAAAAATTGAGCTATAGAATCCAGGAATGTATAACAGCGACACGGGAAAAACTTTTTATAGACCTTATTTTAATAATCAATGATCAAAACCTCCACTAATTATGGTTAATATTACTTTTCTTTTCTTTTTTTTTTTAGTCTCGGACTAAAAAGATGTACAGTACATAGTAGAAAATAAAAGGAAAGTATGTTATAGGGCGCTGTAAAATAATACGTAGCGTTGGGGTTGTTTCTATAAGTTAATAAATACATTTTTAAACATAAACATAGTTATACTTTCGTTTGTATGTTTCTTCTAAACACAATTATGCTATGCATAAGACTTTCTGAAATTTGAATGGCATAATAGCTCGTCAAAGATACCCAGAAAACTATGGCCAATCCGAATACCCACGTTCACTTAAAATCATATCCACACACACACATACCGGCTACACCCCGGGCTCAGAGCAACCCGTTCATATATGCCGCACCCGTCCCAGCCGGCTGCCACTAAATACCTCATCCCCACACCACTAACCTCCCAAACCCAGGCCCTAATATATCATTCGCCTTTCTTCACCCATCCCCTGAGCAAATATGTACAAGTCAACAAACTAACATGTTAACAGATTGTTTTAAATTTTTTAAAAATTCGCTGCATGCACGTCTGATAATATTGACATACATCTCATTTTCGTGAATCCTTGCCGACACTTTCACTATTAACATTGTTTGCGTCACTTCTACATATAGGTACAACCACAACACTATTATTAATCAACAAATTCAGCACCCTCTCATTTACTCTCGATTCAAATGTACTTCATCTTTTATTATTTATACACTTTTAAAACGATCGAAAACAAATTACATAAATAATAACTTACTCAGCAAATCTTTACAATTTCGATTTATTAAACGGATTGCGAAGATCAAATTATAACAAATAAAAACGTTGTCAATATACTGAAGTAAAAACAATCGTAGATTTATCATGTACAAGTTTAAATATGCGAATTAAAATTTTGCGTGCTATGAAAATTAAAAATGTAAATACTATGGAACAGTCCGTATGCTTAGAAATCTATTATATATATATATATATATATATATATATATATATATATATATATATATATATATATATATATATACATATATATATATATATATATATATATATATATATATATATATATATATATATATATATATGTATATATATATATATATATATATAGATATAGATATATATATAGAGAGAGAGATATAGATATATATAGATATATATATATATATATATATATATATATATATATATATATATATATATATATATATATATATATATATATATATATATATATATATATATATATATATATATATATATATAGATAGATAGATAGATAGATAGATATATATTGGATTGTAAATAAAACTGTAATGTTATTATTAACTCTGTTTATTAACTCTGTTTTATGTTTCTCCCTTGCAGAACACACAATGAATAAAATAAACTTCTAGAAAAAATAAACATCTGACATTGACAATGTTTTTAAAGTTATTTTTTTCCTTTGGTTTTTTGCTACATGAGAGTAGTATATTAGGTCACTTTTGGGTCGTATTTTTGGCGCAGGTGGTGGTGGGAAGGTACAAAGACATTATAGTAAAATACTCGGAGGGTGAAGGAGCCGCAGGTACAATGACATATAGCAAAATACTACGCCAACTGGCGCATCTGAGGGTAAGGTGGATGCGCTGCAGGTACAACGACATATAGTAAAATACTACGCCAACTGGCATTGGCGCAGGTGGTGGGGAAGTAGGTCAGGGTGAGTCACCTTTTGGTGACCTTGTGACGTAATCATTGACCTTGTGACGTAATTAGTGACTTTGTGACGTAATCATTGACCTAGTTACGTAATTTTAATGCGTTTTTTAAATTAGTTTTAATGAATTTTTAAAATTTTAATTAATTTTTTATTAACTAGTTACGTAATTTGATTATTTGTTCGATTTAAATTGTTTAATTTGTTTGTTTACTTGTTGTTTGATTTAATTACTTTGTTTATATTGTGTAATTTTTATTAACGAGTTACGTAATTGGATTTTAATTTTTTAATTTTTTAAATTTTTAATTTTATTTTATAATTAGTTTAATTATTATTAACTAGTTACGTCATTTGATTTTTTAATTTTTTAAATTGTTTAATTTGTTTGTTTACTTGTTGTTTAATTTAATTACTTTGTTTATATTATGTAATTTTTATTGACGAGTTACGTAATTTGATTATTTGTTTACTTTTTGTTTAATTTGTTGGTTTGTTTATTTGAATGTATGTATGTTTTAAATAAAAGACTAACACTAGCATGTACTAGAACAGTCTTTGTATACCACCCTTTAACCAACCGTGCAACATGTGTTACATATCGATCCGCAATCCTTTGTTTTTGTCAAACACTGGACAACGGGCGCGTTAATATTGATTCCACCCACGGGCCATCACAGCATGATGTCCCACCTAATTAAATTTTGTGACGCATCGTCGATTTTATGTGTTGTTCACGGAAGCGAACACCGTAGGGTCCGGTGTTTAATGAGGTCCATTAAGCGCGTCTCCGCGTTAAGTGTGGTAACAGCTGTACCACTATAATTGATTTTTCCCCGCTCGGTTACTAGAGTGGGAAGCCATCACGTAACAGCTGGTGCTGTAATTACGCTGAGTAAGGACATTGGTTGTAACTATTCGCTTATAGCGAGGGTCAGCGAAAACAAAATATATATTTAAGGGTTGGAATTTTCTTTCAACAACCGTTAAGTCAGGTTTGAGACGAAACGAAGTCTCCGTAGGTTCGTGTTTTTTAACGGGCGACAGGAATGTATCGATCGCAGCCGCTGGGCCATCACGGCATGATGTCCCGCCTAATTAAATTGGTTATGCTTCACCGATTTTATGTGTTGTTCGCCGAACCGATCACAGCAGGGGTCCCGCGTTTAATTGAAAGAGCTAAGTGTCTCTCCGCGAAGCCAGCGTTAAGTGTGGGAACACCTGTTACCACGTTAATCGATTTTACCGATCGCTTTGTTAGCTCCACGAAGTACGTAGGTCATTATGCAACAGCTGTTGTGCGACAGCTGGTGGTGTAATTAGGTTGAGCAACCGGACATTACCTTGTTGGTTTTCTAGTACGCGTATGCTACACGTATATATATACACACACACAATCACACACACACACACACTAAATTAGAACAAAACTCTTCTTATATTTTATTTGTTTATTAACGTTTTTCCAATTCATCAAAGGCTTTTAAAATTTCATCCTGTAAACTTAATAGGCGCTCAAAGCAGACGCGACTCATACTAACACCAGAATTTGTAGGAAAATTGGGCAGACGGAGGGGGAAGGAGGGGGAGTGAGGGGGAGGGGGAAGGGGAGAGGGGGAGTGGATTTGAGGCAGACGGAGGGGGAAGGAGGGGGAGGGGGAGAGGGGGAGTGGATTTGATTTTTTTAATTAGTTTAATTTTTTAAATTTTAATTTTGTAATTTTAATGTATTATTTTTATTAATTTTTATTAACGAGTTACGTAATTTGCTTATTTGTTTGAAATTCATTTTAATTAATTTGATTTTAATTACTTTGTTTAATTTATTTGATATATTTCTTTTCTTTGTTGTTTAATTTGTTGGTTTGTTTATTTGATTGTATGTATGTTTAATAGTAAACGGAGAGGGGTGAGGGTGGTTTAGACCGATGGTCGGGGATTGAGAGGGATGGTCGGGGTTGAGGGTAGGGGTGTGCTATTGTAGACAAAAGTAGAAAGTTCTTTGTGTCCTGACTTCGATTTAACCACAGCTGTTACTCATTACCGACAGCTGTTACGTATCGATCCGCCCGTGAACCTCCCCTGCACGGCCCGTGGTTGCTTAATAGCGGGTTCACTGAAGCGATCACTGCAGGTAATTAAGCGAAGCCATTAAGCGCGGGCGACAGGGGGACTTAGTGCGTTGGTACGTGAGGTATGCAGGGGTAGACATGTTTTTTACAAGTCTGGAAAAGTAATTAAGTTTTTTATGACCTTTCCGATTTTCTTTTGATCTGACCACCACACACATACGCGCGCGCGCGCGAAATTCATACTAGGTCGATAAAGGCGGAGAGAACTTATAGGTATACATTATCATGGTGACAACAAAAGCGATCCTTGGGTTAACAACATTAGACGCCACCGTTTTTGTTTCCTGTGACGACAAGGCACAATACACTTTTGTATTTTATGTCTCAAGTAGAGGGGTGGGATATTTTTTCTTTGTAAGCGTGTTGTAAACAATAGGTAGAGGAAGCGATTACTAGGTAAGAGGGGAGAGAACGTGACGTACATCGCGATATTTGAAAACATGGCGATGTTTAACCTCAACCAAAAAAGGCAATGAACCTAGAAGGAAGACGAATATATATCTTAGTCTTGCAGCAGATTACCTTCCCAGGTTCGCTTTAGTATTACAGTTTTCATCAAACTTCTTTTTGACTTGAACTTCTTTAATTTTTAAGAAAGTTTACTTATACATAATTCATTACGTCTAATGACAATTTTTTATTTTTACCACTCAATGTATTTTGTTTTTCTATATCTTACATTGTCATCTTAATTTTTGATCACCTTAGTAAAAATTTGCTTAAGATTATAAACTTCAAGTTTTAAAAAAACAACAACGTCGTGTCAAATGACACACCGTTTAAAATGTCTACATTTAAAGTTCACCAAAATAATGACGTAAAAACTAAATATGATATGACATTAGCATACATATCATTCAATCTAATCACTCTAAAGTACAAATCAATAATTTTTATTGATTAAGGGGCTGGGTGAGTTATTTTTATTCGGGTGCGCAGGGAAGGTTTGGAGTTGGTTGGGACAGATTTTATACACGAGTCGGTGACGTTTTCACCGAGCCAGGGTTCGAGGCTAGCCGAGTCCATACTAGGGTCGGTGAAGTTTTCACCGAGGGTGGTTTCAAAGTTAGTACAGGCATGTTTAGAAATGGACAGGGGTAGAGTTCATACTAGGGTCGGGGAATTTTGTTAGCACTGAGGCAGGTTGGAAAGTTGGTACATGCATGTTTGGGAATTGTTGGTAGCCGAGTTCATACTAGTGTCGGTGAAGGTTGGTTTTGAACTCGGAATATGTATGTTTTGGAATTGTTGGTAGCCGAGTTCATACTAGTGTCGGTGAAGGTTGGTTTTGAACTCGGAACATGCATGTTTTGGAATCGGTAGGCGTAGAGTCCATACTAGGGTCGGTGAAGTTTTCACCGAGGGTGGTTTTAAAGTTAGTACAGGCATGTTTTGGAAGTGTTAGGGGCCGAGTCTATACTACGGTGGGATGGTTTTTGTTTTCACCGAGGCCGGTTTCAAAGTTGTTACAGGCATGTTTTGGAATCGATTGGTGTAGAGTTTAAACTAGCGTCGGGGAGTTTGGGTTTCACCGAGGCGTGTTTCAAAGTTGGTACAGGGATGTTTTTGAAGTGATGAGGGAAGAGTTTAAACTAGCGTCGGGGGAGTTTGGGTTTCACCGAGGCGTGTTTCAAGGTTGGTCCAGGGATGTTTTGGAAGTGTTAGGGGCCGAGTCTATACTAGAGTGGGAAGGATTTTGTTTTCACCGAGGCAGGTTTCAAACGGGGACCATCTCTGTTTCGGAGTTGGTCGGGGTAGAGTTTACACTAGAGTGGGACGGTCTTTGTTTTCAACAAAATTGGTACATTGATGTTTGGTACAGGACTGTTTTGGAATTGGTGAGGCAAAGTAAAACTAGGGTCAGGGGAGTTTTCAACGAGGCTGGTTTCGAAATTCGGCGATGTATGTTTCGGAGTTGGATGGGAACGTTGTCACTTGTGACAGTAAACGAAGGGGGATAAATGTTTGTCTGTTACTTTGTCTGTCCAAGTATAGTGTGGGTAGAGGTACGGTCTGTTTATCAAGCGGGTGTTTAGGGACGGGGGTGAGGGCGGCGGACAAAGTTGTCGATGTAATTAGGGTGCAAGAGATATTCAACGAGGAGTGGCGTCTACAAGTTACATAGCCCAGTCTGCTGGAGTAGTGTCTAGGGGTTGTGATATTAGTTGAATAAATATTTGTCTTTAGGATTGTCATACAGCCTTTGTCTCTTAAATAGAATAGAATGGGTAGTGGTACGGTCTGTGTATCTAGCGGTTGGTATTGAGGTTAGGGATGGGAGAAGGGGAAAGGGGTTGTGGACAAAGGGAAGGGGAAGGGTGAATAGTGATAAAAATAACTCACCCAGCCCCTTAATCAATAAAAATTATTGATTTGTACTTTAGAGTGATTAGATTGAATGATATGTATGCTAATGTCATATCATATTTAGTTTTTACGTCATTATTTTGGTGAACTTTAAATGTAGACATTTTAAACGGTGTGTCATTTGACACGACGTTGTTGTTTTTTTAAAACTTGAAGTTTATAATCTTAAGCAAATTTTTACTAAGGTGATCAAAAATTAAGATGACAATGTAAGATATAGAAAAACAAAATACATTGAGTGGTAAAAATAAAAAATTGTCATTAGACGTAATGAATTATGTATAAGTAAACTTTCTTAAAAATTAAAGAAGTTCAAGTCAAAAAGAAGTTTGATGAAAACTGTAATACTAAAGCGAACCTGGGAAGGTAATCTGCTGCAAGACTAAGATATATATTCGTCTTCCTTCTAGGTTCATTGCCTTTTTTGGTTGAGGTTAAACATCGCCATGTTTTCAAATATCGCGATGTACGTCACGTTCTCTCCCCTCTTACCTAGTAATCGCTTCCTCTACCTATTGTTTACAACACGCTTACAAAGAAAAAATATCCCACCCCTCTACTTGAGACATAAAATACAAAAGTGTATTGTGCCTTGTCGTCACAGGAAACAAAAACGGTGGCGTCTAATGTTGTTAACCCAAGGATCGCTTTTGTTGTCACCATGATAATGTATACCTATAAGTTCTCTCCGCCTTTATCGACCTAGTATGAATTTCGCGCGCGCGCGCGTATGTGTGTGGTGGTCAGATCAAAAGAAAATCGGAAAGGTCATAAAAAACTTAATTACTTTTCCAGACTTGTAAAAAACATGTCTACCCCTGCATACCTCACGTACCAACGCACTAAGTCCCCCTGTCGCCCGCGCTTAATGGCTTCGCTTAATTACCTGCAGTGATCGCTTCAGTGAACCCGCTATTAAGCAACCACGGGCCGTGCAGGGGAGGTTCACGGGCGGATCGATACGTAACAGCTGTCGGTAATGAGTAACAGCTGTGGTTAAATCGAAGTCAGGACACAAAGAACTTTCTACTTTTGTCTACAATAGCACACCCCTACCCTCAACCCCGACCATCCCTCTCAATCCCCGACCATCGGTCTAAACCACCCTCACCCCTCTCCGTTTACTATTAAACATACATACAATCAAATAAACAAAACAACAAATTAAACAACAAAGAAAAGAAATATATCAAATAAATTAAACAAAGTAATTAAAATCAAATTAATTAAAATGAATTTCAAACAAATAAGCAAATTACGTAACTCGTTAATAAAAATTAATAAAAATAATACATTAAAATTACAAAATTAAAATTTAAAAAATTAAACTAATTAAAAAAATCAAATCCACTCCCCCTCTCCCCCTCCCCCTCCCTCCCCCTCCGTCTGCATCAAATCCACTCCCCCTCTCCCCTTCCCCCTCCCCCTCCCTCCCCCTCCCTCCCCCTCCGTCTGCCCAATTTTCCTACAAATTCTGGTGTTAGTATGAGTCGCGTCTGCTTTGAGCGCCTATTAAGTTTACAGGATGAAATTTTAAAAGCCTTTAATGAATTGGAAAAACGTTAATAAACAAATAAAATATAAGAAGAGTTTTGTTCTAATTTAGTGTGTGTGTGTGTGTGTGATTGTGTGTGTGTGTATATACGTGTAGCATACGCGTACTAGAAAACCAACAAGGTAATGTCCGGTTGCTCAACCTAATTACACCACCAGCTGTCGCACAACAGCTGTTGCATAATGACCTACGTACTTCGTGGAGCTAACAAAGCGATCGGTAAAATCGATTAACGTGGTAACAGGTGTTCCCACACTTAACGCTGGCTTCGCGGAGAGACACTTAGCTCTTTCAATTAAACGCGGGACCCCTGCTGTGATCGGTTCGGCGAACAACACATAAAATCGGTGAAGCATAACCAATTTAATTAGGCGGGACATCATGCCGTGATGGCCCAGCGGCTGCGATCGATACATTTTTGTCGCCCGTTAAAAAACACGAACCTACGGAGACTTCGTTTCGTCTCAAACCTGACTTAACGGTGGTTGAAAGAAAATTCCAACCCATAAATATATATTTTGTTTTCGCTGACCCTCGCTATAAGCGAATAGTTACAACCAATGTCCTTACTCAGCGTAATTACAGCACCAGCTGTTACGTGATGGCTTCCCACTCTAGTAACCGAGCGGGGAAAAATCAATTAAAGTGGTACAGCTGTTACCACACTTAACGCGGAGACGCGCTTAATGGACCTCATTAAACACCGGACCCTACGGTGTTCGCTTCCGTGAACAACACATAAAATCGACGATGCGTCACAAAATTTAATTAGGTGGGACATCATGCTGTGATGGCCCGTGGGTGGAATCAATATTAACGCGCCCGTTGTCCAGTGTTTGACAAAAACAAAGGATTGCGGATCGATATGTAACACATGTTGCACGGTTGGTTAAAGGGTGGTATACAAAGACTGTTCTAGTACATGCTAGTGTTAGTCTTTTATTTAAAACATACATACATTCAAATAAACAAACCAACAAATTAAACAAAAAGTAAACAAATAATCAAATTACGTAACTCGTCAATAAAAATTACACAATATAAACAAAGTAATTAAATTAAACAACAAGTAAACAAACAAATTAAACAAATTAAAAAATTAAAAAATCAAATGACGTAACTAGTTAATAATAATTAAACTAATTATAAAATAAAATTAAAAATTTAAAAAATTAAAAAATTAAAATCCAATTACGTAACTCGTTAATAAAAAGTACACAATATAAACAAAGTAATTAAATCAAACAACAAGTAAACAAACAAATTAAACAATTTAAATCAAACAAATAATCAAATTACGTAACTAGTTAATAAAAATTAAACTAATTATAAAATAAAATTTAAAATTTAAAAAATTAAAATCAAATTACGTACTTCGTTAATAAAAAATTAATTAAAATTTTAAAAATTCATTAAAACTAATTTAAAAAACGCATTAAAATTACGTAACTAGGTCAATGATTACGTCACAAAGTCACTAATTACGTCACAAGGTCAATGATTACGTCACAAGGTCACCAAAAGGTGACTCACCCTGACCTACTTCCCCACCACCTGCGCCAATGCCAGTTGGCGTAGTATTTTGCTATATGTCATTGTACCTGCGGCTCCTTCACCCTCCGAGTATTTTACTATATGTCATTGTACCTTCCCACCACCACCTGCGCCAAAAATACGACCCAAAAGTGACCTAATATACTACTCATGAGCAGGGATCATACCAGAACATTTTGATGTGTTGCCAGATATAAAGATATTATAAACGCTGACTTATGGGTCGAAGAGATGTTCAACACAACTAGTGTTTTCTTTTGCAATAGTAGTATTGTGATGTATCTCATTGTCTATCATTTCTCAACTTTGAATTTTACAATTAACTAATGAAATCATATTGATACCTTTATGCCAACCTATGTGTTGATCAGTCTGAAATTTTAAAAAGTGTGCTAATTAATATTAATAAATATTAATAAATTAGATATTTTTACGATTTAAAATGTTGCTATAATAATTAATCAAGTGAAGCAGTAGTGAGAAAACCACCACCTCTCTATGGAAATGAGTATAAATTATACAAATATCCTGTGCATTCAGACAACCAAATTCTTAATTGGATATTAACCAACACCAAGCAAGAGATAACACATTAGAAAATGCGACAATGCATGTTCTCTAAATTTAGAAATACAACGAATTAAGGGAATCAATATATTGACTCCATGAAAAAAAATTAATTCTTTAACAACCCAGGATTCTGTTGTTAACACTGATGAAAACAACATCTACTTGCTATCATTCGTGCTGTGTAAGACAACTGGTACTCATTTTAAGTTAACCCTACATCCAAAACAAATATCTTGTGGCCAAATGGCTTAACATAATGAAACTATGTCTCTTTGTTTCATGAGCTCCTTCATGACATTAAAAAATTAACCCGAGGGTTTGAACTCGAGACTTTTCAATTTAGCAACCATGTGATTTACCAAATCGACCACGCCGACCCCATATTTAATAATTTTCAAATTTCGGGTACTTTAAAAAATTAAATTTTTGGAATTTCGGAGCAATAAATCAATTGTTTTTAACGGACCCACAAGTTTAAAATTCATAATGAATTTCTTTGTAAATCGGCACATAAATTTTTTCGCTGAGTACACTGAAATATGGTACAATGTTGTAAATTTATTGTTCTTTTGGGTTGAAATTTTAATAATTTATGAATGGAGGAAATCCTAAGAAGGAGTTATTTTTTTCAAGACAGCCGCCGCTCTCATCTATATACTACTAAAACTCAACTTTGTTTACATGTTTGAATATTTATTTGTTTGTCTGATTTGGTACTGTAAGGAAACTGCTCTATATGGGGTGCTGTAAAATAGTATGTAGGTAGAGAAAAATTTATTTAAAGACGTTAATTAATATATTGATTTATTCATAGGTAGATTAACCACATTGATTTTAAAGTTTTAGAACAATGGCTTAACTTTGACTGAATAGTGACGTTTGATAACTCATTTTCAGTTTTTTTTTTAATTTGTTATTGTGGAGAATCTGCATTATGTGTAGAGCTGTAAAATAAGATTTTGGGTTGTAAATATTGTTCTTTCTTAAACACACTGTAAATTACAAACTAATTTAAAGCCGTTAATTAATTTATTGATATATTCATTGGTAGATAAACCACATTAATTATAAAAGTTTAGAACAATGACTTTAGTAATAGTAAAAAGATTTTACAACAATGTTTTCAATTATTTTTTCTTAAGGCCTATATGTGAATGACTATCAGGACCTCGCGGGGCACAGGGCAGGTGAAGTAGAGCTCATCTGTTTCTATGTTCTCAGCATATGAAGGAATAGTGTGGTCAGAGTCATGCTCGGCCGGAATCGTTTTTTTTTTAAATACAAACATGTCCTCCGCATTCATTCCTAAACACCTCCTTTCTCTCGCTCACAACACACCCGCTGTCACTCGACCAGTCGCTTCGCTTGTACCCTTATTTACTCCGTACAACTACATACACGTCAACACACCCCGGCAGTGCGTCTCGCTACTTTATACATACACACACGCAGAGATCCGCCCCACGTATTTACCTTTCATACACATTACATCATGACATAAATAAGTAAATAGTCCCATCATTGCTTTCTCATTTTTATAAATAAAGAGAACTATTTTTATTTATACCATTGTGAGTTGAAAGTATGTAAATATAATAAGTATATGAAATGTATTTATGGGTTATTTTTAGGAACTCTGGATTCAACAACTGCATACAGAGAAGACAAAAATCAAGAAGAAATTAGAAAATATCCATCTCACTGTTCTGGAAACGTAATTTACAACCTTCTTCAACAGTGGTCAGATTTGACAGAGATTGGCCTGCAACAGCATACATGTTGGATCCAAGGTGTTATAATTGGGATTAGCATAGGATAGAGGACTATTGTAGAATATCGTTTAATTCTTAGTTGTATCGATGTCTACACTATTATATTGTTTAACTGTAGGTTAGATAGATCATAATAGGTGTAATAGGAATAGCCCTTAGTGTGTCTGACTGTAAGTCCACTCACTAGATACAAGCCTTTAGATTGTAAATACAGATGACAGCCGTGTTGACCTGTGTAACCTTGGTGCAGACAGTATGGCCATAGATTGGGTGAAAACCTAGGAAGTTATCAGTAATGTCTGGCATTTTAATTAGGTACGACAGAACTGTGGCGACATGTACATTAGGTTAGGCTTAGTGGGGAAAAACTAAGAAGCTAGGAACTGTGAGGGTTACAGGACAGTTGAACGTTTGCCTTGTGAGGGTGTGGTCGTGTTTTGTTTTTTAAAGTGTGGTAGGGGCTGGGCCCTAAGACTTGACGTTACTGATTTTCTTATTTCTTGGTTTTGACAAGACCAACAGTATCAACCATTAAAGTTAATGAGCTAAAATTGTGTTTGTGTTTTCTTGAACATCTCACTGCAGTCATTGGTACTCACCATACTGATGACGTCATAACATTTTGGCGAAGCAGCGAAAGTTATTCGTAACATTTTTATCCATAACACAAGGATAGGCTTACATCTTGGATCCAAGAAAACCTTTTCATATTAAACAACTATTTATTTTTATCATTTCTGAATGTATATGGTAATTAAAAAAAAGAAAACTGTGGTGTTTTTTTTTTCTTTAGCACATATTGGGTACGCTTGTTTGAGCTAAAATTATTATATATTACCAACCTAATTTAATAATATACTTTTTACTGGTGAAGTAAAATAATTTTTTTTAAATATGATGCTGAAGTAGATTTCACATTTTTTAGAGAACTTAATGGTCAGCACAATTCCAAACTGCTTTACCTGAGAACTAGAGTTGTGTTAAATCAGTGGCAACTTACAGGATCAAGAATCAGATTTATACTCAAGAAGCAAAAGTTCTTGAGTATAAATTTGATTCACAATTATAGAGTTTCACTAAACGTCTTCATTTGCATAAAACTTGGTTGATTTAAAATGAATATCTAATATATTATTTGTTAAAAATATCTCCTAGTCTAAAAAAAGCATACTAAAATGAAACTCTTTTTGTCAATAGAAGGAGATAACTAATACAAATTTCCAATAAAACAGCAAATGAGTTTGGGTAAAATGTTCAGTTGTGAAAAACACGTATTCTATTAACAGAGGTACAATCAAAACAACTATTGTAATTGGGTTTGTGTGTCTATGAAATATCTGATAAACAAGATCAAAATTTATTGTGATCGTCCATAAAAAAACATAAAAATATTATGGGGTTGAGGAGATGCTGACTTTTGGGACAAGAGCAATTGATTCCATTAACTGAGATGACGCTGGCTGCATTTGATAACAATCATGTTTAGAAAGTGACTTGTTTCATAAATTATTTTCAAATAATTGATCAGTAGGCTTACATTATATATTGGGAGATCCAAGGTAGGCTTAAATATTTTCAAATATGGAGGGGGACGTTAGTTTTTGTTACGATGTAGGTGTGGGAGGGGGGAGGACGAGGACTATCGTGTAAAAACGTTTCAGTGTTTATGGGTGCGATCATAGTCATAAGCTTAAAAAGGCAAATCTAGATTGATTTGTGTTTTCTTGATCCTCTCTCTGCAGTCATTGGTACCCACCATACTGATGACGTTATAACATTTTGGCGAAGCAGCGAAAGTTATTTATAACATTTGTATTCATACACAATGATAGGCCTACATGTTGGATCCAAGAAAACCTTTTCATATTAAACAACTATTTATTTTTATCAGTTCTGAATGTATATGGTAATTAAGAAAAAATGACAACTGTGGTGTTTTATTTTTCTTTAGCACTTGTTGGGTACGCTTGTTTGGGCTAAAATTAATATATATTACCTACCTAATTTAATAATATACTTTTTACTGGTGAAGTAAAATAATTTTTTTTTAAAATATGATGCTGAAGTAGATTTTACATTTTTTGCAGCTCTTAATGGTCAGCAGAATTTCAAACTGCTTTACCTGAGAACTAGAGTTGTATTAAATCAGAGGCAACTTACAGGATCAGGATTCAGATTTATACTCAAGAAGCAAAAGTTCTTGAGTATAAATCTGATTCAAAATTATAGCATTTCACTAAACGTCTTCATTCCCAAAAATCTAGGTTGATTTAATATGTATATCCAATATACCATTTGTTAAAACTATTCCTCTTCCAAGACAATCTACTGCAATGAAACTCATTTTATCAATAGAAGGAAAAAACGAATACAAAGTTCCAATAAAACAGCAAATGAGTTTAGCTGAAATGTTGAGTTGTGAGAAACACGTATTTTATTAACAGAGGTACAGTCAAAACAACAATTGTAATTGGATTTGTGTTTCTATGAAATATCTGATAAACAAGATCAAGATTAAGATCTTCAATGAAAAAAACATCAAAAAATTATGGGGTTTGGGAGATTCTGACTTTTTGGACAAGAGCAATGTTTTCCAGAAATTGAGATGCCACTGGCTGCATTTGATAAGAATCATGTTTAGAAAGTGACTTTAAGTCTTTATTTCGTGTAATTAAAAGTTGTTTCATACATTATTTTCAAATAATTGATCAATAGGCTTACATTATATATTGGCAGATCACAGGTAGGCTTAAATATTTTCAAATATGGGGGGGGGGGGGGGGACACGTTAGTTTTTGTTACGATGTAGGTGTGGGAGGGGGGGGAGGACGAGGACTAACGTGTAAAAACGTTTCAGTGTTTATGGGTGACCTCATAGTCATAAGCTGAAAATGTCTGAACTAGATTGATTAAGCATATAGTGAAATAATATTGAATTATGTTGATATTAATTACGATTTAAATAGTATTGTGATAGGTTATAGCTTAGGAGCTATTTAATTGGATCTTAATTTGTACTTATTTCACACATTTAAAAAATAAGATTCAAGTTTAGTAAAAAAAAAAATATGCTTTCTTGCAACAAAGATTTGGAACCAGATTTTCATGCCTATGGTTACACAATTCTTTCACCGTGTCAGTTTAAATCTGTCATAAAAGCTCTGGAGAAAACACAAGACAAATAAAAACAGTCAAATGAAAAACAAAACTTTCCACGACTGAGACGTATATGTATATATATATATATGTATATATATATATATATATATATATATATATATATATATATATATATATATATATATATATATATATATATATATATATATATGTATGTATATATATATATATATATATATATATATATATATATTTATATATATATATATATATATATATATATATATATATATATATATATATATATATATATATATATATATATATATCAATGTGTTTGGGTTAAGGCATTTGTCGGTGCCGCAAGCGCTGCAAATTGAGTCAATTTTATTGTGCTAGTTCAATTTGTTTCAATATTCTAGATGTTTTGTAAGGATCCATATATAAAATGATTGATTAAAATAAATAATTGCTCTTCTTTCTTCATTTTGAATCTTAATTTTAGGCATTCGTGTTAAATGATTTTGCGCCATTTAGACTATTGAATCTGATTTCATCCTGCTTTTCTGTAAAAAATCAATAATATTGTTGAACTGTGTAATTTATATGTATAGCTTAGATTACCACATTTGCACAAGCCTGGCTTATCTGCCTTATATTCTTTCACAATGTTTACAAGCGGACTGCTTTTATTTTACTACTGCTATTAATTATTATATAAATACTTAAATCTGTGCTTAGAAAAAAAAGAGCAACGCTATTTTATAGTCATTCATAAACACACAACATAAAGAAAGGAAAGCAGATGCTCCTTTTGGAAGGGGGGGGGTGGAGAAGATATAAGATAATAATGAGGGGTTAATCAGTTGTTGTGGGGATATTAACTCGTCGTTTTTTGGCTTACATGTATCCATGTAATTTCATATGCTAATTGTAAAATTCAAAGTTGAGAAATGACCGACGATGACATACATCGAAATACTACTATTGCAAAAGAAAACATTAGTTGTGTTGAATATCTCTTCGACCCATTATTCAGTGTTTATAATATCTTTATATCTGGCGACACAGCTAAATGTTCTGGTATGATCCGTGTTCATGTAGCAAAAAACCAAAAGAAAAAAAAAAACTTTAAAAACAATTGTCAATGCCAGATGTTTATTTTTTCCAGAAGTTTATTTTATTCATTTTGTGTTCTGCAAGGGAGAAACATAAAACAGAGTTAATACAACATTACAGTTTTTTTTACAATCCAATATATATATAATATATATATAAATATATATATATATAAATATATATATATAAATATATATATATATATATATATATATATATATATATATATATATATATATATATATATATATATATATATATATATATATATATATATATATATATATATATATATATAAACAAATAATAAATTTCTAAACATATTGACTTTTCCATATTATTTTCTTTTTGATTTACATAGCACGCAAACTTTTGATGCGCATATTTAAACTTGTACATCATAAATCTACGATCGTTTCTAATTAAATACGTAGACAACGTTTCTTTTTGTTATAATTAGATCTTCTCAATCCGTTTTTATATTGGCCTTGGATTTTCCGGGTATTTAATAACAAACTTTTTATGTACTAATGCACTAAAAAGTAGAAAATGAATTATAGACTACGATTTAAACAACTATAAAGAAAAGCGTGGGTCACTTTAGTATCTATTGGATTACTTTACTAATGTTTAGGAAGAGACCCACGCTTTTCTTTATAGTTATTTAAATAGTAGTCTATAATTTATGTTCTACTTTTTAGTGCATTAGTACATAAAAGCTTTTTATTGAAACGTTTTTCATGAAATTTTTTTGAGTACTTTACATGTTTTTACTTACAATAGTTTCATGACTAAAAAAACATTGCGCGCCTATTTCACTTGAGGACGCACTATTGAACTTGATGACGCGAGTGGTGTGGTTCGATAGAAGTTGGTTAAAATTTTAATTCATTCATAAAAAATCAATTAGGCATCCAATTAAGTCATATTTAAAGTCATACATTAATGTTAAGCCATTGTGTTCATGTCTTGCCTAAGTACAATTAAGAACCCTATCTGTCAAGTAGAAGTAGGTGCAATTTCGCTCCGGCGTTTCGATCAATACAGACTGACGACTGACGACTGACGGCGCCCGGGGACAAACTTTCTATTTGACCCCCCTTAAACTTTCGATTTGCACCCTCCTCAGACTTTCGTTTTGCACCACTTTTGATTTGGAATTCCCCCCGCTCAAACTTTTGATTTGCACCCCTCTCAAACTCTCTATTTGCATCCCCCCCCCCCGCCATAAAACTTTCGATTTCCAACCCCCCACCCCGAAAGTTTTTTCCAAACTAATATGCCCCTCTCCCCCCCCCCCCCCCGCTACGCCTCTCCTATAAAACCTCCAGCTTGTCCGCAAACTGAAAGATAGAATAATAATAAATAATATACAATAAATAATAGGCAATATTTAAAGTATCCGTGTTTTACCTACCATATATCACCTTATCAATTCACGAATATTTTTTCGAGTACTTTAAATATTTAAAATTTACAATAATTTAATAACTAAAACCATTGCGCACCCAATGAACGTGATGACGCGTCTATAATAATGCGGAATAGTTGATTAAAATAAGAAGTAGTAATAAGTACATTCAGTGAATAAAATAAATAAAAGATTGCCTTTTATCAATCCATGCTAATTATAATTTTCAAACAATAATTTCCTCTTCCACATCCGCACAATTTGCATTCACATTTTGCTCATTATATTATTGAAACACTAATTCCTTCTAGGACGCCCGTAGATTTGCATTCACATTTTTTTATTAGCGTGAGTTAAATTTATTTTTAAATTACCTCCCTTGTCAAAATTAGAAAAAAAGTTTAATTAATTAGATTTTTCTAATCTACTGTGATTATGTTATTTAAATGTATCCACTTTTTCTGGGAATCTAAACGAAAATGATATTTGACATTAATCTTGTTAATATGTTTTAGCAGTGTGCGTGTATTTAATATTTTCTTGACGTTATGCGAAAGAGTAAAAACAATGGCATTTATAAAATAACCTTATGTCGTTATATAAAAAACACTTCTCACTCATAATAAGACACTGCGGTGCAATGAAAAGCACAGCATGGTGCGATGTTAACGTTTATGGTTCCAAAATCTATAGCGATGACAGAAGGATGGACGGCTAAGGTGTGGAGTGCTTAATTTTAGAGAAAATGATATTGTTGTTCTTTGTTTACAGCCTATTTTCAGAGTAAATATAGGAAAGTTCGAAATGTATGACTAAAATGGAATTAGAACTACAGAGGTTCCATGAACAGTATGTCTCATAATTTATATTACATTGACTTTTAAAATGAATTAACTTATTTAATTAGGATACGTAGCTTAATTAACAACTTAATTTTTTACTGAAACAAATGCTATACTTCGTCATTTTCTGTTTATGTTTAAAATAGTATACAATTGTTTGAAAAATAATTATTTTAAAAAAGTTACCTCCGAAGTATGTCTTTGTTTACTTTTGTTTTACAAACAATTGTTTATAAGAAAATACTTCATCTTGACAAATCTAACGACCCTAAGGGTGTCTAAGGGTGTTTTCGACGATAATAATGTTTTTTCGTTATTCTTCGGGGTAGATCTACGACCTCACAAAATATTAGGGAGATCGTTCGTCAATCTAAATCTATAATAGGCCACGTTCGCACTTCTCTCTCTCTCTCTGTCTGTCCGCAAAATATTTTCGCCGGACATCACATCAGAATCTACAGCGATATATCGAGAACTTTTTACGGACTTTTGTTGAAAATAATATGTTAGATGTTTTAAATGTGTAACCATAATTTTATTTAAAGAAGAAAAATAAAAAAAATAAAGGCGTATTCGAATATAGAAAAACAGTATTATTTATGCAACCGGAAAAGTGTATAAACTTGGGACAAGAACGCATTTAACAATGATGTCGCTTATTGTTTACACTAAAACACTAAAACAAGAGCACGAAACTGATTACGTCATCTTCCGAGTTTAGAATTTTAAAAAATGAACTATTTCATTCAAATATGATTTAGAGCTTTGTACGCTATGAAATGTAGACTACACAATACGATATTCTCGGCCTAAACTTAAAAAAAAAATATTTTATCTATTTGGATTCTAGATCTAGAGATTCTAGATCTAGACTAGATCTAAATCTACGCAAAAACTACACTTAGATGCTACGTCGCTAAGATCTATTCTAGATCTAGATTTAGACTCTATCTACTGTAGAATCTATTCCAAAAATAAATTTCTATAATAAACTTTTTCAGGACTTAAATATTTTATAGAAATCTGTGTTTGTTTAGCAATGAAACTGGCTAATTTTGGGTAAAAAAAATAATTTGAAAAAATAGGCATATTCGTGTAAGTTATTTTTTAAAACTCTTCTTTTATTCTCCATATTTTAAAAGGTACCTAATTAGCTGAGATGGTAGTGTACTTGATACCAGACAGGTGGTGCTGGATCGAGACACACCAAGTCAAACCTATTTTTTTTAAATATGTGAATCTTCCTATTTTAGACTATAAAGAAAGGAACTACTTTGGAAATCTTTGTTTATCTATGCAATTTGCTAATCTCTATAATATATGAAGCAAAGTTGTTGGGTGCCCGACATCGGGCACTTCCCGGCGCCGCAGGCGCTTCAAATTTGGCAGGATTTTGCCTTGGGGCGACAGAACACGGGGGCCGGTTGGCCGAAAAGTCTACGATGTGGGGGTCAAAACTGACCTCGACTGACCGGCGCCTTATATGAGCTATAAATCGAAAAAAAATGTCCACGGAGGAACCTCTTCATAACTCCTGAGGTCGTAGACCGACCCTAGGGCAAATTAATTAAGCATTCAAATCCTCAATGTTTTCGAAAGCCTAAGCGAAGCTGGGCAGCATGCCTAGTTTATTTATATATATCTTAGATAATGAGAATTTAACTCGCGGTCACTTTTTAGCCCTCGTCGAGTGATTTGAGTCAGACCAACAGTTTTTCCATTCCGCCTAATCAACTATAGAGGTGCAAGCAAAAAAATGGAAATATAAAACGAGGTTGAATATCCTAAACTTTATGTTGAAATTACCCTGTTTTTCCCATAAAATACAAAGATTATATAGGAAAATACGACTGGTCAGTTTTGACCCATTTACAGATTTTTTTCCGCAAATGGCGAGTTTTTTCTGAAACCATTAGGTGTTCTCCTACCACTTCACAAAATATCAAGGGGGTCGTTTGGCAAGAAATCTTTTCGTAATAGAGCTCATTTAAAGAGAATTTCACTCGAGGTCCCGTTTTAGCCCTCGTCGAGGGCTTTGAATCAAACCGACAGATTTTCCTACAGGCCAAGCCATTTACCTAGGAGCATGCAAAAAATTAGCCAGATATACTGAATTTAAGTACCCTAAAATCCGCGATGAAATGACCCTCTGTTTTTCCCATAAAATACAAAGATAATATAGGGAAATACAACTGGTAAGTTTTGACCCCTTTACGAAGTTTTCCCAGATATGCCGAGTTTTTTCTGACACCCCTATGTGTTCTCCTACCACCTCAGAAAATTTGAAAGGGTGTCGTCAAACGAAAGTTGTTTTTTTTTGTAATAGAGGCTATATAAGGTGCCGGTCAGTCGAGGTCAGTTTTGACCCCCTCTTCGTGGAATTTTCGACCAAACGTCACCGGCCCTTTTGCCCGTGTTCTTTTGCCCCAAGGTACCATCCTGCCAATTTTGACGCGCCTACGGCGCCGAGAAGGGCCCTATTGGGCAACTGACCATTTTGCTTTTATATATATATATATATATATATATATATATATATATATATATATATATATATATATATATATATATATATATATATATATATATACATACAAATAATAAATTTCTAAACACATATGTAAACCATATTATTTACTTTTCTCATTTATATAGCACGAAAACTTTTACTTCGCATATTTAAACGTGTACATCATAAATCTACCTTTTTTAAAAAAACTCAGTATATTGACAACGTTTTTATTTGTTATAATTTGATCTTCACAATCCGTTTAATAAATCGAAATTGTAAAGATTTGCTGAGTAAGTTATTGTATGCAATTTGTTTTTAATCGTTTTAAAAGTGTATAAATAATAAAAGATCAGGTAAATTTAAATCGAGAGTAAAAAGAGAGAGTGCTGAATTTGTTGATTAATAATTGTGTTATGCTTGTACCTATATGCAGAAGTGACGCAAACAATGTTAATAGTGAAAGTGGCGGCAAGGATTCACGAAAATGAGGTGTATGTCAATAATATCAGACTGGCATGCAGCGAATATTTTTTTTTAAATTTTAAAACATTCTGTTAACATGGTAGTTGGTTAGCTTGCACATATGTGCTCAGGGGATGGGTGAAGAAAGGCGAATAATATATTAGGGCCTGGGTTTGGGAGGTAAGTGGTGTGGGGATGAGGTGCGGCACATATGAACGGGTTTTTCTGAGCCCGGGTGTGTAGCCGTTGTGTGTGTGTGTGTGTAAACATGATTTTAAGTGAACGTGGGTATTCGGATTGGCCATGGATTTTCCTGGGTATTTTTGACGAGCTATTATGCCATTCAAATTTCAGAAAGTCTTAGGTATAACAAGATAGTGTTTAGAAGAAACATACAAACGAAAGTATAACTAAATTTATGTTTAAAAATGTATTTATAAACTTACAGAAACAACCCCAACGCAACGTATTATTTTACAGCGCCCTACAACATACTTTACTTTTTATTTTCTACCATTTGCAACACATCTTTTTTGTCCGGCACTAAAAAAAGAAAAGAACAGTAATAACAATAATTAGTGGTGGTTTTGATTATTGAAATAATGTTTATAAACAGTTTTTCCCGTGTCGCTGTTATACATTTAACACCTATAGCTATAGTTTTCTAAATATTCCTAAATTCTGTAGCTCAATTTGAGGAAGTTTAACGGAAGTGGAAACTACTTTCGGTTTCTTAAAAGTTTATAACTTGCATACTGATTCAGCCCGATGGAAGACATTTCATAAATTAGTATTAGATGGTAAACGAAGAATTATTTCAACTTTTTAACGATTTTCTGTTTGTGAAAGTGACCCTTTAATCTTTTTCAAGCTATATAGACGAAATTCATATACATGTGCAAGATAAAAAAAACATTGTGGCAATGTATGGTTCTCTTAAACATTTGCATAACTTGTTCTGAAATACAGCTGTGGTATCATACTTTGTTCTAGTCCGACAACAACGACTATATTATTTTTAAGGTTTAACAAAACGTTATTATTGTAAATACCACAGACTTGGAAATACATTTTTCTGTTAATTTCTAATTGAGCTGAGGAAAAATAAACGTTAGGATCAATCAAATTCACTTAAAAAATATATTTTTATAATAACAATGTAACTTATAATTTCAATGATTTAAACAAATTTCCGTACCCATATCGGTGACAAACATATGATGTGCAACAATCTTTATGGGTTGAACAGCCTCCACTATATGTGCAACAACTGTTTGATTGAAAATAAAACGTAAATATTAAATATATGTATGTGTATGTGTATGTGTATGTGTATGTGTATGTGTATGTGTATGTGTATGTGTATGTGTATGTGTATGTGTATGTGTATGTGTATGTGTATGTGTATGTGTATGTGTATGTGTATGTGTATGTGTATGTGTATGTGTATATGTATGTGTATGTGTATGTGTATGTGTATGTGTATGTGTATGTGTATGTGTATGTGTATGTGTATGTGTATGTGTATGTGTATGTGTATGTGTATGTGTATGTGTATGTGTATGTGTATGTGTATGTGTATGTGTATGTGTATGTGTATGTGTATGTGTATGTGTAAGTGTATGTGTATGTGTATGTGTATGTGTATGTGTATGTGTATGTGTATGTGTATGTGTATGTGTATGTGTATGTGTATGTGTATGTGTATGTGTATGTGTATGTGTATGTGTATGTGTATGTGTATGTGTATGTGTATGTGTATGTGTATGTGTATGTGTATGTGTATGTGTATGTGTATGTGTATGTGTATGTGTATGTGTATAGGCATAGGCATAGGCATAGGCATAGGCATAGTCATAGGCATAGGCATAGGCATAGGCATAGGCATAGGCATAGGCATAGGCATAGGCATAGGCATAGGCATAGGCATAGGCATAGGCATAGGCATAGGCATAGGCATAGGCATAGGCATAGGCATAGGCATAGGCATAGGCATAGGCATAGGCATAGGCATAGGCATAGGCATAGGCATAGGCATAGGCATAGGCATAGGCATAGGCATAGGCATAGGCATAGGCATAGGCATAGGCATAGGCATAGGCATAGGCATAGGCATAGGCATAGGCATAGGCATAGGCATAGGCATAGGCATAGGCATAGGCATAGGCATAGGCATAGGCATAGGCATAGGCATAGCTATAGGTATAGGTATAGGTATAGGTATAGGTATAGGTATAGGTATAGGTATAGGTATAGGTATAGGTATAGGTATAGGTATAGGTATAGGTATAGGTATAGGTATAGGTATAGGTATAGGTATAGGTATAGGTATAGGTATAGGTATAGGTATAGGTATAGGTATAGGTATAGGTATAGGTATAGGTATAGGTATAGGTATAGGTATAGGTATAGGTATAGGTATAGGTATAGGTATAGGTATAGGTATAGGTATAGGTATAGGTATAGGTATAGGTATAGGTATAGGTATAGGTATAGGTATAGGTATAGGTATAGGTATAGGTATAGGTATAGGTATAGGTATAGGTATAGGTATAGGTATAGGTATAGGTATAGGTATAGGTATAGGTATAGGTATAGGTATAGGTATAGGTATAGGTATAGGTATAGGTATAGGTATAGGTATAGGTATAGGTATAGGTATAGGTATAGGTATAGGTATCGGAATAGGTATCGGAATAGGTATCGGAATAGGTATCGGAATAGGTATCGGAATAGGTATCGGAATAGGTATCGGAATAGGAATAAGAAATAGGAATAGGAATAGGAATAGGAATAGGAATAGGAATAGGAATAGGAATAGGAATAGGAATAGGAATAGGAATAGGAATAGGAATAGGAATAGGAATAGGAATAGGAATAGGAATAGGAATAGGAATAGGAATAGGAATAGGAATAGGAATAGGAATAGGAATAGGAATAGGAATAGGAATAGGAATAGGAATAGGAATAGGAATAGGAATAGGAATAGGAATAGGAATAGGAATAGGAATAGGAATAGGAATAGGAATAGGAATAGGAATAGGAATAGGAATAGGAATAGGAATAGGAATAGGAATAGGAATAGGAATAGGAATAGGAATAGGAATAGGAATAGGAATAGGAATAGGAATAGGAATAGGAACAGGAACAGGAACAGGAACAGGAACACGAAAACACGAACACGAACACGAACACGAACACAAACACGAACACGAACACGAACACGAACACGAATACGAATACGAATACGAATACGAATACGAATACGAATACGAATACGAATATGAATATTATTTTAAAATATACATATTACCTATATAAATATCTATCTATATACATGTATGTAAGTATATATATATATATATATATATATATATATATATATATATATATATATATATATATATAATAAATGTTTATGTATTTTATAGGAAGGCGTATTTAATTTACGTTCGACTCTGTGCATAAACAATGAATTCTAATTTCAATACATAGTTTTAAGTACCATCCTATTTAGTAAAGATAGTTCTAGTAGACTCACCTGTCTGTTTCAACAAAGAGATTTGCCATACACACCAGAAGAAGAAAAAATGCGAACTTCATTTTAATCAGCTCAGTAAATCTAAAATAAAAATCTTAAATATAGTTTTGCGTTTATACAAATGTTTCATCGAAGTTATTATGTATCAACTATTGAATTAATGTACTTATTCCATTCTAAACCGATTACACATTTTACAAAGCCAGTTAAAATACATTGTAAATATCATACTGCAAAACTATTATTACTTTTTTGCATAGAAATAATGCATGAGTGATCACTTCTAAACTTTCTCAAATATTCTTTAAAAAATCTAATATGGAAGGAAAGTAGAATAAGTTCCACTTCCATTTACCGAAAATTGCTAAAAAGTGGACACAGAACAACACATTTGATATAATACTTATATACGAAATGTTGTCAACCTCGTTGTAAATACATACACACACAAACAGACATACAGACAAAATTGCAAAATTAAGTTTTTCCTACTCAGGGAGGTCTAAATCGTCGAGATTTTTGAATACTCTGTTTCGTTTTTTGCCCTTATGCAATACTTCCTCTAAACTCTATATACGAGAGAGTAAAAATATGTAAACATTAAATTTTAAAAAAAATATTAATTTAACTTTTTCAAAACCAAAAATTAAATACATTTTATAATGCTAGATGAAATATATTGTACATGTCACGTGTTCAATTTATTTTTAATTATAATTTATACTTAGAAAATATGTAAACATGAATATATTTTATTGATGCAAATATATTATCTGTAACAAACTATTTACTACAAAGCTAACTTAAAAGCTAACTAATGTATGTCTTACAGAATACACGAGTAGTTTAAATGATGACCGTACATTGAATAGACATTTTATACATGCACGTTTTCTAACGTGGATGATTTCGATTGGCTAGTATTCACAACTCTAGTCTTTAAACAAAACAAAAGTATAAGATTATATTTAAACTTTTAACGAGTTTTCAGCAGATTAGTAATATTATAGTTGAGCAATGAGTGGAGTTTGTCATATTAAATCCAGGCTTCGAAATGAAAGAATACCATAAGTTAGATATATTTTTCCACCATTTGTGTTGGGAGAGGGCGCCTAATACATGGGCAACATCTGGCTCTTCTCATCTTACCACTCTGACATTGTGCTTGGATTTCCTATCCTCTATCTCTAAATGTTCGATAAGTCTTCTGAACCACGTTTAGAATTTCATGATGGGTGCGGTTTGTAAAATGTATATAGATTTACATTTGATACGAAACATGTGGTACATGCGTATCAACATGTTATGCGCTCAGTCGCACCTACATAAATAAAATGAAAAATCATGCACTAAAACATTGAAAATAATGATTTTCTTTAAATATATAATATTACACTATTAGCTGAGCTAATCTAAGCTAATCTAAGGTAACGTAATATAAGCTAAGCAAATCTAGAGCTCAATGGCATAGGCCCGAATGTATCGGATTCCCGTTGACTGGAAAGAAGCGCAAACGGAAAAAAAGCGCAAATAGAAAAAAGCGCAACGGAAAATGCGCTACGGAAAAAGCGCAAAAAAAAACGCAAACAGAAAAAAGCACACACAAAAAAGTGTGCCCATCGAAACATGCGCAAAGAGAAATTTTAGCATAAAGATTTCTTTACGGACTATATGACACCTTTATACGTGATTGTTAGGGCTGCTGTGAGAGGGTCGTGTTTGACCTGACGCGATCTACTACCATTTAAAGAATACCACTACCATGTGCATTCATATCACCACGATACACCACGATACAGGCGATAATTGCTTGAGCTACGCCAATTATTTTCT
Organism: Physella acuta; assembly: GCF_028476545.2. Taxonomy (NCBI): domain Eukaryota; kingdom Metazoa; phylum Mollusca; class Gastropoda; family Physidae; genus Physella; species Physella acuta. Next base: position 190,163 of record NW_026732935.1, read on the forward strand.
TGTTCACTATTTATTCAAATACTATTCTCATATAAATAAACATAAATCTATCCTTGATATTGGCATTACACGGAGTATCTATTACATTCTCCCTAGTCCGAACTTCCAAGCCTGCATACTATATTAACCAGTTCCTATCGCAAAACTTCACTTTCTTTCTTCAGCGTCATCAAACATGCATTCGCTATATCTCTCGCACCAACATTCACTCGCACCAAAATATCATGATAAAACACACATCATAATTATTATGTATTTAATATTATTTCATCATGATAACCTACCTACCTACCTACCTACCTACCTACCTACCTACCTACCTACCTACCTACCTACCTACCTACCTACCTACCTACCTACCTACCTAACTACCTACCTACCTACCTACCTACCTACCTACCTACCTACCTACCTACCTACCTACCTACCTACCTAACTACATGCAAAAGAAGAAGTTAAAAACTAACCATCTCACTGTTTTGAAAACGTAATTTACAGCCTTCTTTAACAGTGGTCAGATTTGACAGAAATTGGCCTAAAACAGCATATGTGTTGGATCCAATGTGTTATGACTGGGATTTGCATAGGATAGAGGACTAGGGTAGAATATCGTTTAATTCCTAATTATATCGATGTCCTCACTATTATATTGTTTAACTGCAGGTAAGTTAGATAATAATAGTTGTAATAGGAATAGCCTTTAGTGTGTCCGACTGAACGTCCACTTACTAGATGAAGCTTTTAGATTGTAATTACGGATGACAGCCATGTTGACCTGTGTAACCGTGGTGGAGACAGTATGGCGACAAATTTGGGGAAAAACTAGGAGGTTATCAGCAGGGTCTGGCATTTTAATTAGGTACGACAGAACTGTGGCGACATGTACAGGTTAGGCTTAGTGGGGGAAAACTAAGAAGCTAGGAACTGTGAGGGTTACAGGAAAGTTGAACGTTAGCCTTATGAGGGTGTTGTCGTGTTTTGTTTTGTAAAGTGTGGTAGGGGGTGGGCCCTAAGACGTGACATTATTGATTACCATGTTTATTTCTTGGTTTAGACAAGACCAACAGTATCAATCGTTAAAGTGAATTAGCTGATGTTGTGTTTGTGTTTTCTTGAACCTCTCACTGCAGTCATTAGTACCAACCATACTTATGACGTCATAACATTTTGGCGGTGCAGCGAAAGATATTCATAACATTTTTATCCATAACACAAGGATAGGCCTACATGTTGGATCCAACAAAACCTTTTCATATTGAACAACTATTTATTTGTATCAGTTATGAATGTATATGGTAATTTCTAAAAAAAAGAAAAATTTGAAGTGGTTTATTTTTCTTTAGCACTTATTTGGGCCAAAAGTAATATATATTACCTGCCTAATTTAATAATATACTTTTTACTGCTGAAGTAAAAATAATTTTTTAAAAATATGATGCTAAAGTAGATTTCACCTTTTTTTACGGTCAGCACAATTTCAAACTGCATTTACTCTAGTCTACATGACCAGACTTTTAGAATTGTGTTAAATCAGAGGCAACTTACAGGATCAAGAATCAGATTTATACTCAAGAAGCAAAAGATCTTGAGTACAAATCTGATTCACAATTATAAAGTTTCATTAAACGTCTTCAGTTTAATAAAACTTGGTTGATTTAATATAAATATCTAATATATCATTTGTTAAAATTATTCCTCGTCCAAAACATAGGTACAATCAAAACGACTATTGTAATTGGATTTGTGTGTCTATGAAATATCTGATAAACAAGATCAAAATTTATTGTGATCGTCAATAAAAAACATCAAGATATTATGGTGTTTGGGAGATTCTGACTTTTGGGACATGAGCGATGGGTTCCAGAAACTGAGATGACACTGGCTGCATTTGATAACAATCATGTTTAGAAAGTGACTTTAAGTGTTATTAAAAGTTGTTTCATAAATTATTTTTAAATAATTAATCAATAGGCTTACAAAATAAATAATATTGCTGAACTGTGTAATTTATATGTATAGCTGAGGTTACCACATTTGCACAAGGCTGACTTATCTACCTTATATTGACATTCCTTCACATTGTTTTCAAGTGGACTGCTTTTTTTTTGCAACTGCTATTTATTATTATATAAATAATTAAATCTGTACCTAGAAAAAAAAGAGCAATCGCCATTTTATAGTCATCCATAAACTCGCAACATAAAGAAAGTAAAGCATATATTTTTTGGGGGATGTGGGGGGAGGTGGAGAAGATATAACAGAATTATTAGGGGGTTAACCAGTTGTTGTGGGGATATGACCTCGTCGTTTTTCTGGCTTAAAGTTATCTATGTAATTTTATTTGCTAATTATTAAATTCAAAGTTGAGAAATGACCGACGATGACATACATCGCAATACTACTATTGCAAAAGAAAACATTAGTTGTGTTGAATATCTCTTCGACCCATTTGTCAGCGTTTATAATATTTTTATATCTAGCGACACAGCTAAATGTTCTGGTATGATCCGCGTTCATGTAGTAAAAACCAAAGGAAAAAAATAACTTTAAAAACATTGTCAATGCTAGATGTTTATTTTTTTCAGAAGTTTTTTTTTTATTCATTTTGTGTTCTGCAAGGGAAAAACATAAAACAGAGATAAAAAAGCATTGCAGTTTTATTTACAAACCAATATATATATATATATATATATATATATATATATATATATATATATATATATATATATATATATATATATATATATATATATATATATATATATACTAGGCATGCTGCCCAGCTTCGCTTAGGCTTTCAAAAACATTGAGAATTTGAATGCTTAATAAATTCGCCCGAGGGTCGGTCTACGTTATGAAGAGGTTCCTACGTGGGCATTTTTTTCGATTTATAGCTCATATAATGCGCAGGTCAGTCGAGGTCAGTTTTGACCCCCTCATCGTTGACTTTTCGGCTAACCGGCCCCCGTGTTCTGTCGCCCCAAGGCAAGATCCTGCCAAATTTGAAGCGCCTGCTGCGCCGGGAAGTGCCCTATCGGGCACCCGAAAACTTTGCTTTATATATTAAAGAGATAAGCAAATTGCATAGATAAACAAAGATTTCAATAAAGTAATTAAGGCCTGAAATACTTCAGTATAGAAAAGTATTATTTCAATAGATTCTAGATCTAGGTAGGGTCTACATCTGTGTAAGTCTAGTTTTTCCTTAGATCTAGATCAGATCTAGATCTAGAATCTCTAAATCTAGGATCCTAATAGAATTTTTTTTTAGTTTAGCCCGAGCAAAATTGTATTGTATAAATTTTATAGCGTACGTAGATCTAAATCAAATTTGAATGAAATAGTTCATTTCTTTTTATTCTAAACACGGCAGATGACTTTTTTTTCAATTGTCCAGATTTTCATTATCTTAAAACATAACCATCTGTCCCTTTCTTTTCTTGTCTCCTCCTAACTCAAAGTGTTAGCAGCGCTTGATTGGTAATTGTTTCCTATATTTACATTCAGTGCACTCCATACGAAGGACAATTTTTCTGGTGGTTTTAGCCTTCTTTTTTAAATTTGGCTTGGACTGACCACCATAACCGCTCTGCTTTCTGTCATAACGTCTTTTACCTTGGGCATACAAAGAAGCCTTTCCTGCTTTGTACTGAGTAACTTTCTGTATTGTGTGCTTTTTGCATTTCTTGCTCTTGCAGAAGGTTCGTCTTTGTTTTGGAATGTTCACCATTTTGAAGTTTACTCGGAATGGATAAACATGAGTGACGTCACTGTTTTATGCATTCTTTTTCACAACTATAAACGCTTTTCCTGTTGCATAATTAAAACTGTTTCTCTACATTCTAGTACGCCTTTATTTTTTATTTTTCTTCTTTAAATAAAATTGTGGTTATACATTTAAAACATCTAACATATTATTTTCAACAAAAGTCCGTATAAAGGTATCCACATATCGCTGCTGATTCTGACGTGATATCCGGCGAAAATATTTTGCAGACAGACAGAGAGAGAGAGAGAGAGAGAGAGAGAAGTGCGCACATGGGCTATTATATATTAGAATATATATATATATATATATATATATATATATATATATATATATATATATATATATATATATATATATAGGCCTATATACAAATAATAAATTTCTAAACATACGGACTGTTCCATTTACTTTTATAATTTACATAGCACGCAAACTTTTGATGCGCATATTTAAACTTGTACATCATAAATCTATGATTGTTTTTAATTCAGTAGAAAACATTTCTTCTTGTTATAATTTTATCTTCGTAATCGTTTTAGAAATCGAAATTGCAAAGATTTGCTGAGTAAATTAATGTGTGCAATTTGTTTTCGATCGTTTTAAAAGTGTGTAAATAATAAAAGAGAAGGTAAATTTGATGAGAAAGTAATGAGAACGGGTGCTAAATTTGTTGATTAATATAGTGTTGTATGTGTACATATATGTAGAATTGACGCAAACAATGATAATAGTGAAAGTGTTGGCAAGGATCCACGAAAATGAGGTGTATGTTAGTATTATCAGACTGGCATGCAGCGAATAGTTTTGTTTTAAATTTAAACAGTCTGTTAACATACTCATGTGATGGGCGAATAAAGGCGGATTATATATTAGGCCCTTGGAATGGACGGTTAATATGAACGGGCTGCTCTGAGCCCGGGGTTGTAGCCTGTGTGGTGTGGTTTTGATTTTAAGTGAACGTGGGTATTCGGATTGGCCTTGGATTTTCTGTGTATCTTTGACCAGCTGTTATGCCATTTAGATTTCAGAGTTTTATGTATTATAAGTTTGTGTTTAGAAGAAACATAAAAGCGAAAATATAACTATATGTATGTTTAAAAATTGGTTTATAAATTTATAAAAAAACATCCCGAAAGCTACGTATTATTTTTCAGCGCCCTATAACATACTTCATTTTTTATTTTCCATGTGGAATACATCTTCTGCTCTTCAAACTAAAAAAAAAAGAAAAGAACAGTAATATCAACAATAAGTGATAAAGGTCTTAATTATTGGAATAATGTTTAGTTAAAAACAGTTTTTCCAGTGTCGCTGTTATACATTTAACACCTCTATCTATAGTTTTCCAAATATTCTTGGGTTCTGTAGCTCAATATTGGTATAAACGCTATTTGATTACCGAGTATAGAAAATCTGTTTCAATCAAGAAAAAAATAGTTTTCGATTTTTTTTAACACCCTATACATTTCTGGGTAAAAAAAACGAGTTTTGCGTTCGAATGTCTGAGAGACATGATAACCTGGGTAACGTTTTTGTCATATTGACATTGTCTCATATACAATAATAATATATAATATGGCCCATAATTTTTTTTTAGCGAATTCCGTTTAACGAAAGTGGAAACTACTTCCGGTTTCTTAAAATTCTCTAACTTGTATACCAATTCAGCCTGATAGAAGACATTTCATAAATTAGTATTAGATTGTAAACGAAGAATTATTTCAACTTTTAAACGATTCTCACTTCGTGAAATTGGCCCTTTAAATTATTTTCATGCTAGGTTGACAAAATTCATATACATGTGAAAGATAAAAAACCTAGGTGATACTATATGTTTCTCTTGAACTTTTGGAATAACTTGTTCTGAAATACAGCTGTGGTGTCATACGTTGTTCTAGTCCGACAACAACGACTATGTTATTTAAACGAATACAGGCTTAAACATATATTTTTGTGTCAATTTCTAATTGAAGATGAATAAAAAAAAACCTTAGGGACCATCTAATTCCTTAAAAAATGTTATATTGAAAATGTAACTCATAATTTTAATGACTGAAAACAATATTCCGTACTTAATATAGGCGCAAAAATGAAATAGGCAACAATCACTATTCTTCGAACAGCGTCCACTTTTCATGCAACAACTGTTTGATAAAAAAGAAAACGTAGGTATTATATATAACTATATTTATATTAATATCTATAATCTATATCTATATCCATTTCATCGATATCATCTATATCTAAATCTATTTCTGTGTCTGTATCTGTGTCTGCGTCTGTGCCTTTGTTGTTGCCTACGTCTACGCCTATGTCTACATCTACATCTACATTTATATTTCAAATAAATGGTTATTGTCTTAATCCTATTTAATAAAGATAGTTTAATTTAACTGACCTGTCTGAAAAATCACAAAATTTTGCAATACACACCAGAAGAAGGAGAACTGCGATTTTCATTCTTAATCAGCGTAGTAAAACTAAAATAAAATCATGTTGTTTCTCAAACTTAAAATAGTTTTGAGTTGATACACATAATATAGAAAAGAAATCAATTATTGAACATCTTACTTAGCAACATAACAAATGGTTAATACATTTAATATTGCCTATATATTGTAAATATATTTTTACTTTTAATTTATACAATAAAATATATATAAACATGAAAACTTTTTGTTAATGCAAATAAAAGTGTAAGATCTATAATAATTTATTAACAACAAAGCTATGATGTATACAATGATGTATGTCTTACAGAATATAGATCGTTTGTATGAAGTAAAGCATAATATGAATACTATAAGTATAGGTTTCCTCTAAGCAAAAGTAATTAGTTTTTTGTTTGTTTCGTTATATGAGAGAATATAACACAGAACAATAAACCTAACTCGAACTCTATAAGTAAAATACAAACACAAATGCAAACCTAACGCTAACACAAACGCAAACCAAAATACAAACGGCGCCCGGGTAAGGGGGTTGCGATTTTCGTCAATACACAATTTGGCGACCAGAGTTCCAGAGCGACTATGTTAGCAACGGACATCCTTTAATCGTGCGTCCTTCATAGCGGGTAAGGGGTACTAATATATTCAGCTTTAAAACTTCAACAGGCGCAAACGACTGCGCCCCGTTGATTGGACGAACAGAAGTGCCTCGTGCTCCCTCGCAAGCACTATGACGCATACGTTCGTTTTAAAAGGGCTATACTATAAATACACAATGGGCAACAATAATCGTTGACTGTATTAAACTAGGCGCGTCCCCCGAAGAAATCTGCATAATTGTTTCAGAATGCTATTTGGCGCTCTGACTTATCCTGTGAGCACTATGGCGCTATTACGCGGCACCTCTGCCTTAAAAAATGATCTGCAAGCAGAATACTTTTAAAACGGTATGTTTAGAAGATATACTTTTACCGGGAAATCATTAAAATAAAACATATTTTAGATTGTATACTAAACAATGTACCATCATTTTACCTTTCTATTTCTTAACTATTCCTTTAGCCACTAAACCACTATAAGAAGTTCGCTATTCTGTCTGTCTTTCTGTCTGTTTACCCAGAACGTACTAGCGAAAACACATGGACATTTAAAAGTTGCACAGCGAACGACCTTGATGTAACGTTATATTTAAGACATTTTCAAAACGAAGCGATATATGTACAATTTTAAAGCCGGAGATCTACACATGTCGGCATGATTCTAGAGTATACATAATTAAAAGTTCAAAGGTAGAGGGTGATAGATACATGGGCAACATCTGGCTCATACAATTTTACCAACCAGGGGCTTTGTGCTAGGATTTCTAATGCGCAATCATCTAACGATCGATAAGACTTCTGAGCCATGATTAAAATTGTTACATTATGTTTTTCTATGGTTGACTGGTTAACGAGATGCTAATCGTTTAATAACTAATGCAGGGTGATATTTGTAAATTTCAAAGGACGCATAAAGTGCGCCATATTGTTTTAAAATATTTTGGACAACGGCTGTAACGTTTACCTATCTACCAGCCAGATAGAAGGTGAACGTCCCCGGATTCTTTTTTCGGGGTTATATGCAAATGACTTACAGCCTAAATGAATGAACACTAACTCAACAACACACTAGGGCTCGAATTCGACGTCTAGGGAACTAGTGATACTATTGAAGTTAAAACTCATCCAATCTGCATACAACCTTTAATAAGCGAACACAGTTGTGGCAGAACACAAGGTTAAACTAGATAAAATATTTAATTTATAAAATGACAAAACCCAACTTACAAAGCGTAAGAAAAAACACTATCACAGATTTCAACACTGTATAAAAATAGCCACAGGTCACACAACACTGCTATAGCTTCAAGAATCACTTGGCGACAAGTAATTTTATACTAGAAGACTAAAACAACTTAAGAAAGCATAACACACTCAGGACTTAAGTTCTCTCACGTTCAAATGGTCAGAATCTATTGCCGGACAAAATGGTCGGCCTGGTCTTAATAGACCGTTTGATCAAGGTAGACTGCCACGTGTTGCGAATGTGCGGTGCAGTTAAAGACTTATGCAACAGGGGAGGTTATCCTCAACTCATGTAGCCATTGGATGGGATGGTCATCTGATCAGAATCAATCAATCAGATCTTGATGGAAAATTTCTGGGTCCTAGACACCCTTAATAAGAAAGTGGAAAAACCCCGGTAGTTGCACCATCAATCCATATAAGGTATTATACAATGTCAAAATAAAAATGGAACATGACTCGACCTAAGTAGGTCACACGGCAATGATCAGCGGCAAAGTTCATGTGTAACAGGTGGTATTGAATAGCGGGTAGTGTGGTGTAGATGTGGATGTGCATGAAGTGTTAGATGATGTTGATGATGCGCAGTTTGGTTTTTGATATGGGTGGCATTGTTTTCAGCTGTTGATGTGGGTGGCCTTAGTATGGTTTGGAAGAATAAAGCGGTGTAGACTAATGAGAGTACATGGTGTTATGTGTTGTTGATGTGGATGGCATGTAGTGTGGTGTGGATGTTGATGATGTATAAAGCGATATAGACTTAGAAGAGTAGATTGTGTTCTTTATGCGCCTATCAAAGAGATGCCTAAAAGAAACTCTGCATGCAGACCACTTTAAAAATGGTAATTTTAGAATATATACTTTTACTCACCAAAAAATTAAATCCCCACCCTCCCTCAGAAAATATGGAAATCTCTTCTTTTTTTAAAATAAATAAAAGAACATTTTAAATTGTACACACACCAATGTACTAGGATTTTACTTATCTATTTCTTTAGCCACTAAGCCAATAGAATACTTTATTATTTTCTTTAATATTTAATGAAACACAACTATTTTAATAAATGTAAAAAAGAAGCGTGGGTCACTTCCTAAATAATATTTTAAAAAATTAAGTTGTTCAGTAGATAATGGTTCACGCGTTATTTTTCAGTTGTTTTTTTTAAATAGTAGTGTATTATTATATATTTAGAGAAAAAAAATGCATTTAGTTCATTATCACATAAAAGCTTATTGATATAATGTTTTATACGAAAAAAAGTGTCAGAAGGCCTACTTTAAAACTTTGAATAGAGTTGCACCGAATATACATGAAAAATGCGCGTATAATATAGATGTAAATAGTACTATATATAATACATTTATTATATATAAAATAACAGTGTTGACTTTTTTTTCTAAACCAAAACCGAAATATCCACCTCAACTTCAAATTTAACCGGAAACGAAAAATATAATTGAAAACTGATTTTTATCTAGAAATGGTATTTTAACAAGATTTAAGATTGATCGGTACAAAGCTAGTGCACATTCATATTAAATATAGTCGTAGTCATACCCGTAAACCTTGCGTATAAGCTTTGACTTGACAAAAGTCGCATTTAGAGTTATTTCAGGCAACGCTTCGGAAGGTTGTGGGGGGAGGGGGGAGACAGAGCCCCTGAAAAAAGTATACCGCCCCCTATAAAGACATAAAACGTATGTATAAAATATACTTTTTATTCAAACTATTGTTATGGACGAGATAAATGGCCAGTTTAGTGAAAAATAAAACGGGCGATAGAGTTGTGGTGTTCTCTATCTCTAATCCAAAGCAAAGTACCACGCTATATGTAAATATTTCCGTATTACTTTATCTAGAATAATTGATCTTTACTCAGTTCCTGCACATTGATACCAAATTGTGTTGTAGTCATACCCCTAAACCTTGCAAAACAATGCATTTACATTTCTCTACGATGGAAGAGTTTCTACCGCCCCCTCGAACGAAACATAATTTAAATTGAATTTTTTAACAATGCATTTGTTATGTTGGTGAGTAAGATGTACAATTAATGATTTCTTTGCTAAATTATGTGTATCAACTATAATTCTATAATTTAAGTTTATGAAACAACATGCTTTATTTTAGTTTTACTACGTTGACTAAAAGAAAAATCACAGTTCTCCTTCTTCTGGTGTGTTTTGCAAATCTCTGAGCTTTATCAGACAGGTCAGTTAGTTAAACTATATTTATTAAAACGATTGAGATAAATTATTTGAAACATCTATATCGATACAGATACTGATAATTATACAGATAACGATATCAATACAGACACAGAGATACAGATCCATATCCATATCCATATCCATATCCATATCCATATCCATATCCATATCCATATCCATATCCATATCCATATCCATATCCATATCCATATCCATATCCATATCCATATCCATATCCATATCCATATCCATATCCATATCCATATCCATATCCATATCCATATCCATATCCATATCCATATCCATATCCATATCCATATCCATATCCATATCCATATCCATATCCATATCCATATCCATATCCATATCCATATCCATATCCATATCCATATCCATATCCATATCCATATCCATATCCATATCCATATCCATATCCATATCCATATCCATATCCATATCCATATCCATATCCATATCCGTATCCGTATCCGTATCCGTATCCGTATCCCTATCCGTATCCGTATCCGTATCCGTATCCGTATCCGTATCCGTATCCGTATCCGAATCCGTATCCGTATCCGTATCCGTATCCGTATCCGTATCCGTATCCGTATCCGTATCCGTATCCGTATCCGTATCCGTATCCGTATCCGTATCCGTATCCGTATCCGTATCCGTATCCGTATCCGTATCCGTATCCGTATCCGTATCCGTATCCGTATCCGTATCCGTATCCGTATCCGTATCCGTATCCGTATCCGTATCCGTATCCGTATCCGTATCCGTATCCATATCCATATCCGTATCCATATCCATATCCATATCCATATCCATATCCATATCCATATCCATATCCATATCCATATCCATATCCATATCCATATCCATATCCATATCCATATCCATATCCATATCCATATCCATATCCATATCCATATCCATATCCATATCCATATCCATATCCATATCCATATCCATATCCATATCCATATCCATATCCATATCCATATCCATATCCATATCCATATCCATATCCATATCCATATCCATATCCATATCCATATCCATATCCATATCCATATCCATATCCATATCCATATCCATATCCATATCCATATCCATATCCATATCCATATCCATATCCATATCCATATCCATATCCATATCCATATCCATATCCATATCCATATCCATATCCATATCCATATCCATATCCATATCCATATCCATATCCATATCCATATCCATATCCATATCCATATCCACATCCATATCCATAATCCATATCCATATCCATATCCATATCCATATTCACATCCACATCCACATCCACATCCACATCCACAGCCACAGCCACAGCCACAGCCACAGCCACAGCCACAGCCACAGCCATATCCATATCCATATCCATATCCATATCCATATCCATATCCATATCCATATCCATATCCATATCCATATCCATATCCATATCCATATCCATATCCATATCCATATCCATATCCATATCCATATCCATATCCATATCCATATCCATATCCATATCCATATCCATATCCATATCCATATCCATATCCATATCCATATCCATATCCATATCCATATCCATATCCATATCCATATCCATATCCATATCCATATCCATATCCATATCCATATCCATATCCATATCCATATCCATATCCATATCCATATCCATATCCATATCCATATCCATATCCATATCCATATCCATATCCATATCCATATCCATATCCATATCCATATCCATATCCATATCCATATCCATATCCATATCCATATCCATATCCATATCCATATCCATATCCATATCCATATCCATATCCATATCCATATCCATATCCATATCCATATCCATATCCATATCCATATCCATATCCATATCCATATCCATATCCATATCCATATCCATATCCATATCCATATCCATATCCATATCCATATCCATATCCATATCCATATCCATATCCATATCCATATCCATATCCATATCCATATCCATATCCATATCCATATCCATATCCATATCCATATCCATATCCATATCCATATCCATATGCATATGCATATGCATATCCATATCCATATCCATATCCATATCCATATCCATATCCATATCCATATCCATATCCATATCCATATCCATATCCATATCCATATCCATATCCATATCCATATCCATATCCATATCCATATCCATATCCATATCCATATCCATATCCATATCCATATCCATATCCATATCCATATCCATATCCATATCCATATCCATATCCATATCCATATCCATATCCATATCCATATCCATATCCATATCCATATCCATATCCATATCCATATCCATATCCATATCCATATCCATATCCATATCCATATCCATATCCATATCCATATCCATATCCATATCCATATCCATATCCATATCCATATCCATATCCATATCCATATCCATATCCATATCCATATCCATATCCATATCCATATCCATATCCATATCCATATCCATATCCATATCCATATCCATATCCATATCCATATCCATATCCATATCCATATCCATATCCATATCCATATCCATATCCATATCCATATCCATATCCATATCCATATCCATATCCATATCCATATCCATATCCATATCCATATCCATATCCATATCCATATCCATATCCATATCCATATCCATATCCATATCCATATCCATATCCATATCCATATCCATATCCATATCCATATCCATATCCATATCCATATCCATATCCATATCCATATCCATATCCATATCCATATCCATATCCATAGCTACGACTTACACACGGAAACACGTAAAAAACTCTGTCCGCGAACGCCAACGTCCTCTTTTGGCTAGATGCTCCCGCGTTGCACCCCCCCCCCCCCCCCTGCGGTTTTATGGTGTTCTTGGCTTGCGACTAGGACACCAGGACCCCCATATGAAGGTTTATCGCCCGAGCACCTGAGTAAGGGGCCAGACAAGGTACAGCTCCCAGGACGGGTAGTACGATGTACTGGAGCGGAAGACAAGCCCGAGTCCGCCAAGCAGGCGAGGGGGTACGCCAAGGAATGACGGCGACGCAGTGTGCGATGCCATAGAACAACGTCATCTCCTGCCAAGGCAACTAGGGGAAGCTGAATTGGGAGCTCGACTGGGGGGGGGGTTGTGCTCTCGGTGCAGGGGAACCAACCCGCCAGAGCAATCCGAAGTCCCCTAACCCTGTTTTTAAAATGTCCGAAGGCCACCCACGATCAATCTGGGTTCCATGACAGTGGAACGACGTCCTGCGTCAGGTGGTGGGGAAGGCAAGCCTGGTGAGAGCCCACGGAAGCAAAACGGCCGACATGCAGTGTTCGAACCGACATCTTCGTGAGGCTGCTAACAGCCCACGGTAAGCCAGTTTGTCGGAGTACACTGCGTCGAGGACCGCCTGGCTTATGGGAGCGTAACTCCTGAGTCGGTGATCCCCGTTGTTCGAGTAGTTTGCAGTCTCTGAAAGACAATTATTTGCCCCTTCTTAGCCCGCGGTCGACTCATAGACGTAGCGACGGGGGAGGCGTACATATGTCCCCGGGCGACGACCCTAGGGGCCGCCATAAAGGGTTGAAAAAAAAATTAAAAGCTCATTTTAGCTGCAGTTTTGTAATATAAATATAATAAATATATAGGGGGGGGGGCGGCCAAATTGAAAGTTTGTCGACGGGGGGGGGGGGGGGGGGGGGCAAAATTAAAAGTTTTTCCCCGGACGTCGGGAAGGGTCGCTACGCCTCTGGGTCCACTCTCAGGCAAATAACCGACTAGATCTAGCAAGCTATTGTGTTTATTTTTGTTACCTCCCCTTAATTATTAAAAAAATATATTATTCATATAATATTCTTGTAATGTTATTGATGAAAAACGTATCTGGACAATCTCAGCAGGAATCTCTGCATTTAAAAGTGTGTCGAAATCCAGTTTTGTTGTTCACCACAAACCGACAAACAAGTAAACATATATTCTAAAATAATAAAAGCTTAGTGTTAGTCCTCTCATTTTAGTATTCATTTTTTTTTCTCTATATGATGCTATTCAGTTTAAAAAAGGGACACAAGATAACGTACGTCGCTCTTTCAAACTTCACAACGTATTATGCGAAAAAACAAATCACTTATTTTTACTATTATAGAAACAGAAAACTAATGTTGTTTTGTTTCATTTTCAGTGCATAAAAGTTAAGCAATAGTACCACATTTGTTCATTGTTTTCCATTCATTGTGAAATACTTTGATACACTCACAGTGTTTCTTTCAGTTTTGTTCTCGGGAGGAAGGGGGGAGGTAGAGAAGAAGGTCGGACTAAATTTCTCGGAGAACGGAAAAAAGTATATATTTTCTATAGTAATTATATTACGTTCGGGGGTGGGGGGGGGGCGGTAGAAGTTCTTCGGGAAAGATACCTGGATCAAACTCTGCACCCACGTTATGTCCAATATTTTCTTTAGAGCAAAATGTGTTCTCCATAGCAATAGAATATAACTATGCTTGCGTTATGTACTGTTATCATAAGTGATCTACTAATGGATCTTATCATACTCAACCATTGTAAAAGATTGTTTTTAAAATTAATATTCGTTGAAAAAAAAAACACTCATAGTTTTATTTTTATTCATAAAACTATAATGAAATATTAAAACACATTTCCAAACGGTCATAAAAATGTCTTATTGGAATTTCTAATTTACTAAGTACTGACATGTTTTCTAAAAATTAAACTATAAAACTGTAATTAATTGAAAATTAAATCTTTAAAAAGGAGGACACCATTTTATGGGCTGGCTTAGGGCGTGAAAGGTGTCCATCCAATCTTGTCTACTTGCTTAGTGGGAATGCCTCGTTAAACTAAATCGAGGTTTCCAAATGTGAGTAAATTATTAATGCCCACAGAATAAGTCAACTGGAATTCAGATTAAAAAAACACCCCACTATAATATTCACATTAAAATGTAATCAGTCACTAGTATTATCATTTTAAAAGGAAAAACATAAGCTAATTATTTTCTTATTGTAAATCTGTTAATAATAATATTCATTTCATACATTTATCTAGTTGTTCCAATATTTTTTTTTTCAAGAGTTATGTTTTTTTTTAAGATCAGAGGATGCGTTTGAAGTATAGTGCATCTGTTTCTCTGAGTTAAGTATATACAAATTGAGACGTGTTGCCTAGCGGTAGAGTGCTAGAGTGCTAGCGCGAAAGTCTCGATTTCGAATCCGGGTTCAAATCATGAGAGTGTCCCTGAGTCTATCCAGCTCTGATGGGTACCTAACTCGCGTTAGGAAAAGTAAAAAAAGCGGCTGGGAATAGTGCTGATCCCACTATCCCTTAATATTCCGATTTCACACAAAACAGGTGAACTCTACTTCACTTGCACAATGGACCGTCATGTTCAAATTTGAATTTTACTTTTACTAGTTAAGGAAATACAAGCATAAATTTGTTTCCTCAACCAGAATCAACCCTACATCTGTAAATAAATATATAAATATGTAACTTATGCATTGATCTGCCCGGGGGCTTGAACTTGAGTCTTGCCTTCTAACTTCTCTTTTTATAAGATTAGAACCATAAATTAAAAAATAACTATGATAAAGGTTATCACATGTGATATATAATATCACTGTTTGTGATATATAATATCACTGTTTTAAAAAGACACATCTGATACAACTTTAAGAGTGTTTTAAAAGAATGCGAAGACTAATCGATTTTCAGCTATTTGTTATTCTATAAATCTCGACATATATAGGATTTGATTAAAGCGGCTACATACTTTTTTTTCTAAAAACAAACATTTGGGTGTGGTTGTCAATCTATAGAATTAAAGCATTTAAAAATAAAATCTCAAAGTTTTGAAAGTGCTTGAATGAGGTAGCATGTATATTCACATAAGCGGGTCAGCGCGTAGTTTACGGGAATTGATCGAACTCAATGCAAGTCATACTATTGATAACCGTGTGAGTTAAGATTAACACTGGGAATTTCATTGCAACAGATTGTACATCAATACGTCTTAAACCTAATTGAAAGGGGCTATGTGTTCACATGTGAGGAAAGACCTATTAAGGAAATGTCAATGAATTGGATAATGGGTTTAGATATACCTGTATGCTTAAAATTGATTTGAGGTTACCGATGTGTACATTACTGTTGTCATTGCATGTATAGATGAAAGGATACAAACTGACATTTATTAAGATGAACAAAACATGTACTTAATGAGATATCGACTCGAGGCTAAAGGTAGTTAAGAAAAATCATTACTAGACTGTCTTGTATCTTTCACAAATTAACCTATTGACTTTAAATAGATCACGAACATTAAATCTGACATTGGCAATAGACCTAAAAGTTGTTTTTATTAATACGCCATCGTTTCTTAGAAATCAGCGATCCAATGAAATAACGACGGACAGCAACCAACTTTTATCACCATTCCGCCTGCCTATCCAACCCATCTAACTCACTACCCCCATGTATTACCAACCCACCTACCTCCCTTACGCACCTGATTAATTAACACACCTAACTCACCAACCCACCTAACTCACCAACCCACCTAACTCACCAACCCACCTACCTCACCAACCCACCTACCTCAACAACCCACCTACCTCATCAACCCTTCTACCTCACCAACCCACCTGCCTCACCAAAATACCTACCTCACACACTTGTACCTACCTCACCAACCCATCTATCTCACCAACTCTACTACCTTACCAACCTATCTACACCACCAACCCACCTACCTTACAAACTCACCTACATCACCAACCCAACTACCTCACCAACCTACCTAAATCACATGCCCACTTGCCTCACAAGCTCACCTACCTTACCAACACACTTACCTCATCAACACACCTACTTTACCAACCCACATACCTCACAAGCCCATTTGCCTCACAAGCCCACCTACCTTACCAACCCACCTACATCACCAACCCAACTACCTCGCCAACACACCAACAACACTAACCTACTTAAATCACAAGCACACTTGCCTCACAAGCTCACCTACCTTACCAACACACCTACCTCATCAACACACCTACTTTACCAACCCACCTACCTTACCAACACACCTATATCATCTCTACTAACAAACCATCTTCTTTACCAACCCATCAACCCACTAACCATACCCCACAGCTGCAACAAGCAACCACTTCACTGTAATGTCTCCGTTCATTATTTAAAAGAAAGGGAAGCAACTTTGGAAAATTGTTTTTAAAAACACAACCAGATAATCTCTCTTGAATTTCAATGGTATCTTTGCAGTGATTAGATGGTAGTAAATGGAAAATTTCGAGCATTTCCACGTAATTCGAAATTGTTCTTATTTTTTAAAGTACGATTCTTCAGAAGTAAACATGAAAA
This sequence comes from Physella acuta, assembly GCF_028476545.2. Taxonomy (NCBI): domain Eukaryota; kingdom Metazoa; phylum Mollusca; class Gastropoda; family Physidae; genus Physella; species Physella acuta. Next base: position 207,890 of record NW_026732935.1, read on the forward strand.
TTAAGTTAGAATTTCCAATATTTAGACGTGTAGCTAAGTTGTGTCATTTTAATGAAGAATATTTTTTTTTATCAAAGAAATAGGGGGAGGGGTGTTAAACATTAAATCTTAAAAAGCTTGTTTAAAAAGTGGACTATAGTCGGTGAGCAAATGATGACGTAGGGTGTGTAATCCGGTCAGACAAGTAACTTACTTATCTTTAAGCTGAAATGGTATACGCCTTCGAACTCTGCCTTGAAGACGCCATTCTGTTCATCAAACTTGTGGCCAGTGCCCTGGTTGACGGTGGTGTTGTAGTGGGTCACTTTAACGTGGGTTACGTTGGTGGGGACCTGGCCTTGGGGTAGGCCGAGAATACGGATGAACTTTTGAGGGTTGCTGTGGTGAGCGGTAGGAAGGTGATTTGTTTCAAGTAGAGTTCATTCTTTTCTTCCGCGGCATTTGAAGGAATGGTGTGGTCAGCTCTATGCGCAGCCGTCTTTGTTTTCCCTAACTTAAGTTAGATACCCATCAACGTTATGACGACTCAAGGACATTCTACTCACTTGAACGTGGATTCAAACTTGAGGCTTTCAGATTAGCAGTATAGCTCTCTACCGCTTTGTCACGCCGTTCCATTAACCTGTGTTATCGAATGTTATTTTAATGGATGGAACTCAGTAAATTGTATCACACTTTGTTTGAGTCAATAGACTCAACTACTCCGGAACTAAACAGATTGGTCTAAATATTAGAGGTCAGTAAATTGAACTCCATCTTGATGGCACACCGCCTTGAAGTGGTGGGATGGCTTGTGTGATCCAGCGACCCCTAGAGCTATGCAGGCGGGAGCCTAGTGCTCCTGGCAGGTCTAACCAAGTTGGACAGATCTGCGTGGGTAGGGGCCAGACCAAACGTTGTGCCCTGGTCCTCCAGGTTGGGTGTTGTGCGATGGGCTAACTACTCATCCACATAAAACAAAATATACTTACAGAAACCGAAGCCAAATCTGAAATTAACGCCAGCGAGTATGTGACTCCCTCTTTCGTCGCGACCCTGGAATGGTAAATGGGACCCAGGGTAAAACTCTCGTCTTCCCAGACTGGTGAATTTTATTTTAAGCTGGACGGTCAATGATCTCAATAACCAAACTAGTTCTGTGATATCGTCTTGACTGAAGTTACAAGCTAGATTGTCTATTTTCAATTCATGTATACACTGTGCATCTAATGGGCTATCTCTCCGCTCGATGATGTCTTTGTCATCAAGTACTTCTAGTGCTAAGTCTTTGTCAGGATAGATGCTACCTAAAAAATAAAAGTAATAAAAAGTTATTTTTATACTTGTAGAAATTTCACTCATTTATGTTATTTATGATGAAAAAACATAAATAACTAAAAATAAAGTAATAAAAATATAATAATTGTTGGCAATAAAGTTTAGTGTGTAGATTTTTGTCAATTTCTCTGTGTATGTCTGTTTGTGTTACGTGATGTATGTATAGGGGGGGGGGGTGTTGTTGTTCTCCACTCCACGCATCCACGTTGGAACAAGGAGGTTTACCAAATTCGCTGTATTCGCTGTCCCGATGATGATTCAAAATTTAAATAAATAAATATAAGTAGCATAATAAATTTAAATAAAAGTTTATTTTGATCGTAAATGAATAAAATATTTTTTTTTTCAAGAAGCAGCAAAACACAAACAGTATTTGAATTAAGCATCATGTAGTGTTAATTAATAACGACAAGTTTGGCTTATATAAGATGTGTTTGCTATTTATACAATATATTTAAATATTCGCAATACCCAACAAGAAATTTATTTTATTTTAGGCAAGAGAATACCAAAATCGTATTGCGTGTTTTAGAAAGTGTTCATAAATACTTTTGCATTGTGTCAAACGAACAGCAAACCAAATAAAATGAGAAAGGCCCCTGCTGACATAATAAAAGTCAAAGCAAATATTAGGTTGCAATAAAATTAATATACGTGGGGCATCGATTATTTTTTCTATTGACGTGTTTAGAAATTCTAACTAAGGGATTTTTAAAAATATTTTATTTCCAAATACATTATTTAAAAATGGATTAAATAGCGTATATTTATTTTTCAATATCCTTATATATATATATATATATATATATATATATATATATATATATATATATATATATATATATATATATATATATAATAACATACATTATTTTATTTAAAATATATTTAAATAGATTATAGGGGTCATCCATAAATGACATCACGCTTTGTTTGGACGATTTTTACCTCCCTTTCCCTTCCGTCACACATTATCACAAAAAGCCAGACGCCCCCCCCCTCCCCAAATAACGTCACATCTCAGCCTACAACCCCCCCCCCACACACACACACACACCCCAGACTTGCAGTTGAATTTTTCTTAAAATACGATATATTTCTAAAATCTTGTCTGAACTCTGTCAAAACTCTGTTAAAACAGTTTTATAAAACGCGAAAAAACGGCTAAAATTCGTTTTCTAACATTGCTTTTTTATAATGCGAAAGTTTGACGTCACACCATCTGAACATCCCCACCCTCACCCCACTCATTGCATACCGTCTCAAAACTACGGATATCCCCTCCCCATTTATGGACGACCCCAGAGGAAAGCAGAGGAAACAACTGTGTTATCAGTTTATTTCAAAATGTTTGGAGCTTTATGAGAAAACTGGTGGATATTGTAGACTGTAGACTGGTAACTAGACCATATTTAGTTAAACCAAAATTTCAAAGATAATTATCTTTTTTATAGTATTTATAATATGCTAAACGAACAAAAACTCATTTAGTAGTTGATCGTAACGAAATGACTACCCAATTGTCACACTACAGATTTTAAAGTATATCAACAAACAGAGCGTATTGTGGTCTGCAAAAAAATAAATAATTTCCCAATAGATTTTGTTGATATCATAATTTTAAAAATGCTATTATTGTATGGCGAAAATAAATTTATATATTAAAAAAACATAGGGACTGAATGGTCAAGCGCTAGGGAGCGGGACTGCTAACCCGTAAGTCTCGAGTTCGAATCCGAGTTCGAAGTCCTTGAGTCCACCCTACTCACATTAGGGAAAGTAAAGGCGGCTGGGCATAGTGCTGACCGCACTATCTCTTCATATGCCGAAGTCACAGAAACAAGTGAACTCTACTTCACTTGCCATATAGAACGTCGGGTTTGAAAAGGGAAATTTCCTTTTTTTTAAACATACTCGCTGGCGTTACTGTCACTCTTGAATTGTGATATCTGCCAAACATGGATTGGATGAGAGGAATGATTGTTTCTTCCAGTCTATTTTCTCCGAGGGGGGGGGGGGGGGGGCACGTGAAATTTTCGGGGGGGGGGGGCGGCCTTAAATTTCCGGGGAGCTGGAGGACACTGTTAATTTTTTTTTCTATATAAATTCCATTTTGTCCAGGGTGGGGAACATGTATGGAAGAAACTCTGTGATATACAACACTTTTTCCATGGTAACGGATGTTACAAGATTCGTATTAAAACATTACTGTTTATATATTATTATCGTATTGCATACTAGCTTGAGCGAGTAGATCCGACTTGTGGTATTTCTGTTGCTTGTAATCAAACATTACTACTTTCTGTCTAGGAACATTGTTGATAAGATTGGTTGATACTTTGATTTAATGTTAAATTGAAAACGTTGGTTTAGTAGGTTTTTAGTTCCTGTTTATTTCGACCGTCACACGAAGAGACGATACTTAGCTGCAAATTAATTAGCATCAAATCAATATAAAGCTTACATATTGTAATCTAAATTGACTTTAGCATACTCAATATTTAGTGGTTGGTTTTATTATTCGGACAATAACTAGCTTGACTTAATCCTCTTAACTCATCATGGAACATAGGACCTTAACAATCCACTTTGTCCAATATCCGGTTCCCCTAAACATAAGTTCTGTTTTTACTGAATTCGGACAATACTCAAACATTATTCTGTATATTTTATTTTTTAGACCGGCATTTATACTTCCCACACGATGACCTTCATATTTTTATACATACAAGTAAAAAAATAAATAACTCAGAACAAAATTCCTTGAACAAAAAGCCTTGGACTTTATAAAGTTTCCAATAAAAAATGTTCTAAGTGACAGAGTAGGGTTTGTCCCCTACTACCAGTGATCCTACAAAGTCTTTAAAGGCTGGTCTTTCTTAAAATATTATTATAAAAGTATATGAAAAGAAAAGTAGTATACTATCTAAGACACATGGGGCAGATGAAGTAGAGTTCATCTGTTTGAAGATCTCAGCATGCTAGGTTGACACTATGGTCAGCACTATGCCTAGCCGCATGCGTTTCCATACTGTGAGTTAGGTACCCATCAGAGTTGAGGGTACGGAATGCGATACACTAAACCCCGGTCCCAATATCATCGGATTGTTCTTGTCAGTATTTGCTTTATTCGCTACGTTTCATTAAACAGCCACGATTTGAAGCACTTTGCTTCGCATAATCAAGAATTAATGCTATGATGTCACTGTCTATGCCTAAACAAATCCCTCTTTTTTTCACTAATAGCAAAGCCCAGTTGCAATCAACATATTACACACACATTTATTGTGTACATTATGTTATTGTTTTAATCAAATACATCTAAAACATTATTTCTTTCATTAAATCATTCTAGAAATAAAATCAATTTAAATCCAACACACAGAAGAGGATAGCGGTCTTGGGTCTTGTTTGATGCCAAAAATCTTCCAATAGAAATCTAGAACTGAAAGGTTATTGTTTATATTATAATATAAAACAATAGACATTGCAGCACTTGGGTCGTGTAAGAAAACTTCGGTAACAGTCCATATTCTAGGCTTAAAAACAGCCGTCTCCCGTTTATATACAGCTAAACAAGGTCAAGAGTATAGTGCGATATATATATATATATATATATATATATATATATATATATATATATATATATATATATATATATATATATATATATATATATACGTATATATATATATATATATATATATATATATATATATATATATATATATATATATATATATATATAAATATATATATATATATAAAATACACAATGAAAAGAGCCATTTAAAGCTTTGAACATATCAATTGACTATGTCATATAGGCTATATTTATATTTAAAATATATCTCTATCTCTTGGTCTTGGGATAGTTATAAGTGGAGTATTTTAAGAATAATTTGAGGTTCTTTTATGTGCAATACTTTTTAAATGCATACATACATTACCTTTATTTTACGTTTGGAAAACAAACTTGAGCATATTTACTGCGAATGTGAATATTATATATATATATATATATATATATATATACACATATATATATATATATATATATATATATATATATATATATATATATATATATATATATATATATATATATATATATATATATTGTTCCATATCCTAAATTAATTAATTAGAAATATTTTCACAGATAAGATATGTGACGTAGTAGCCGAGACGATTGTATGCACACAAAAATGTAAAGTTATGTGTTCGGCATTGAAGCAGATTTTATATATATATATATATATATATATATATATATATATATATATATATATATATATATATATATATATATATATATATATATATATACATATATATATACATATATATATATATACATATATATATATATATATATATATATATATATATATATATATATATATATATATATATATATATATATATATAATCTTCTTTTTATTGTTATAAGTTAAACGTTAGCTTTGATTATTTATTTACGCTGTGTTCCTGTTTAATTTCCAATATTATTCCAATATTATCATACATTTTCGTTTGGATACGATTGGGAGCTCTAGAAATAAAAAAAATATGAAGAAAGCAATGTTTTTTTCTTCTTGTAGTATTTACATTTGAATGCGCGACTCACTGTTGAATGACTTTTTTTTCGGCAAAAAAAAAACAAGAATTAAAAAAAAATAATTAAAAAACAACAAATAAAAACAAGAGACAAATATTGGTTAAAAAACCTAACAAAGACAGCAATACATAACCGGATTTGTAAAATAAAATATTACATTGTTTAAATGAACAGGAAATAAGTTGAAAACACACAAAAAACAAGGTATTTTTTCTGCAAATATATTTAACATTGTGCAGTGGAAGAAATTAACATAAAAGAAACTGTAAATGACGTCACACTCCTAAGGGGGAGGGGGGTTCGTATTTTTTCATGGTGTGTGATGACAGGGGGGGAGGATGTTTCAGGTGGTGTGACTTCATACTTTTGCATTATTAAAAAAAATGTTAGAAAACGAATTTTAGCCGTTATTTCGCGTATTAGAAATCTGTTTCAATAAAGCGTAATAGCAATTGATTAAAATGCTCTATGATGATAGAGTTCTGACAAGATTTTGGAAAAATATCGACGTTTTAAGAAAAATTAAACTGCAATTTTGAGGGGGGGGGGGGGGGTTCTAGGCTGAGGTATGACGTCATTTTTTGGGAGGGGGGGAGGGGATGTGGCTTTTTGTGACGATGTGTGACGGAGGGGACGGGGGATGTAAAAAACGTTTAAAAAGCGTGATGTCATTTATGGATGACCCCCTTATTACCTGCAGTAGTATCCATCGCAACAGGGTAACTGGGTATATACACATTCCTGCCACTGTCCCCGGCACCAATCATCACTGACGGTTCAAACATATAAGAGAAGAAGAGCAAATAGAATACAAAAATCAACGTTTGTTTAGCGCAATCACTGATAGTTCAAACATACAAGAAAAGAAGAACAAATTGGATACAAAATCAACGTTTGTTTAACGCAATCACTGATGGTTTAAACATACAATAAAAGAAGAGCAAATAGGATACAAAATCAACGTTTGTTTAACGCAATCACTGATCGATTAAACATACAAGAGAAGAAGAACAAATTGGATACAAAATCAGTCTTTGTTTAGCGCAATCACTGATGGTTTAAACATACAAGAGAAGAAGAACAAATAGGATACAAAATCAATCTTTGTTTAGCGCAATCACTGATGGTTTAAACATACAAGAGAAGAAGAACAAATTGGATACTAAATCAACGTTTGTTTAACGCAATCACTGATGGTTTAAACATACAAGAGAAGAAGAACAAATTGGATACAAAATCAACGTTTGTTTAACGCAATCACTGATGGTTTAAACATACAAGAGAAGAAGAACAAATAGGATACAAAATCAATCTTTGTTTAACGCAATACTTGTTAGTAGCGTAGTCAAGATATTATAAGAAGACGGACAAACCATAAGTAGTTAAAGACAGTGGTGGACAGGACCGGTGGGCACCTTAGTAAGAGATAGGGAGAGGGGCCAGTAATGGTGGTGTACTAGGTCTTATAGTGCGTGAACTTTTAAAATTAAAATTGCCGGGTCAATTATCATCCAGATTAGGCTTATCATCAGGCGCTGGTGGAGGAAAAATGTACAATGACAATGTCTTCTTCTTTTCTTCTTCTGCGTTCTTTTTTTAGTGTTGGAAGGGATCCCCTCCACCACAGTTAAGTATACGTGTCAACTGGTTATGCGCCATTGAGGCCATTGACTCCGATTTCAGCCTGCTTTTATTTTTGGATTTGTTTCTATAGCCTATGTCCAACCACGAACAAACTACAAGGCATCAGTTGTTTGATTTTGGAGTTGTCTCTCCTAGACTAGTGGCTGTCCCCAGATAATCTGCCCGAGGATTCGAACTCAAGACATTTCGATTTAGCAACCATGAGCTTTACCGACTCGACCACGCCGAACCCCCACAATGACAAATGTGGTCTGGGGTTGGGGTCCATTTTTTTAAACTAACCTACAGCCAGTCCAACCCTGGTTTAAGATGTGAAGAAAAAAAAAACAACAACATACCGTTTCTCTAGATGTCCCGCTATAAAATGTTAAATAAAAAAAAACATACAATTTAGATGTTAAAATTGATCTTTTGTATAAGAGACTTTAAACAGTAATAAAAATGAATTAGTCACGGTGTTTGCCTTTAAACGTATCGAGTTCTTGAAGTACGTAAAGACGGACAGGCCTAGTGCTTACTCAACCAATCTGTCATAGCTTAGATAGATAAAATAAGACTAGACTGGTAGAGACTAATAAGGACGGTGTAAATTTTATGGTACACAATTTGGTTCGAGGGTATAGGGCTGGTAAGTAGGTCACCAACAAGTTCTATGGCTCATGCAGGTTTTATTGAGCAGTAGAACTGGTTGGTGACCTACTTACCAGCCCTATTGTGTGCGTGTTTAATAAAATATTTGTGGCGTGAGTTTGAATTCAGCGTGACTCGACAATGTTACCGATGACGTAGGAAGAAACATTGAAGACAGTTGGGGGTTAGCCGTTGTAGGAAAATGACCTGTTTTGATATTGTGTAGTTCTTGTATTTGATAATAAAATTAATTCTATTTTATGATCGAAGTTGTTTATATTGTCAACTTAGTGTCGTCGGAAAATAAGAGTGTTCCCGTCCTCAATACATATTTATAGTAATATACTTGGAGTGTTAGTTATAGCAGTAGTCATCATATAGTTTAATATAGCAACGCATACATTTCACCCCATCAAAAAACCCTTCATGTGTCGAGGTCAAGATGTACATGAACTCTACTTCTCAAATGATCGCCATTTCAAATTATCTTATTTTCATGTATGTTTTCAGGTATTGCAATAGACATGCACGCAGTAATTACCAAAAATAATTATATTATTAAATATATCTTGCGTTATTACAAACAATCAAACATTTCCGATATACCAACTTTTAATCAACCGCTACATCTAACTACTGTATGTCCTCCTTCCAAGATAAAAATAGAAAGTAAATAAAGAAAATACAATCTACAAAGCAGCCGACCCAGATTATTCACTCAACTAGTGGTGAAGTATAATTCTAGCGCTTTTCTCCTAAGGGTCTCCGCAAGAATACGTTAACGTTAGTAAACCTATAGCAATACAACATGTTAACATATTACCTCTGTTCATCAACATGAACGAAGTGGCTGTTGCAAGCAATATCATCAGGACCACAGCAACTTTAATGTTCAACATGTTCTTGTTTTCACTTTGCCAGCTCCTCACTGAATGCTAAGGTAACGTAGCTTGATGGTAGGCGCTATGCAAGTTAATTTAACTTGAATGTAATTGGTTTTACATAGATAATGTTAACAACATCAAGAAATCTATTTTTTTTTATATTTCTCATCCAAAAAGGAACATTGTGTAATATAATTTCAAAGTAAAAAAGGAACCTATGGAGTTCTATTTAACCTAAATTGCAAACATTTCACATAATATGGAACTTAGTGTCTTTATATTACTTTAAATAGGGAACCTTGTTTTATTACAATCCTAGGGATAATCCGCTTGCTTTGACACGCGGACCTGCCATTTTTAATGTAAAAGCAATGTTGTTGTGATAAAAAAATAAATCGATGGGTTGACATAAACCTGATTTATACTGATTGTTGATCGAATAAGAAATTCGGAGCAAATGTCTATCGGTCTAATATATATATATATATATATATATATATATATATATATATATATATATATATATATATATATATATATATATATATATATATATATATATATATATATATATATATATATATATATATATATATATATATATATATATATATATTAACAGGGGGGTGGGTGGGTGGTGACACCATTAAGTGACGCACCGGGTTACACCGACCTGCTACGCCACTGCTCTGCATTCATTCCTACACACCTCCTTTCGCTCGCTCACAACACACCCGCTTTCACTCGACCAGTGGCTTCCCTTGTACGCTCGTTCACTCCGTATAACAACATACACGTCAACACACCCCGGCCTCACGTCTACCATTATGAGTAGAAAGTAAGTAAATATAATAAGTATATGAAATGTATTCATGGGTTATTTTTAGGGACTCTGGGTTAAACAACTGCATACAGAGAAGACAAAAGTCAAGAAGTTAAAAACTAACCATCTCACTGTTCTGAAAACGTAATTTACAGCCTTCTTCAACAGTGGTCAGATTTGACAGCACACATGTTGGATCCACGGTGTTATGATTGGGATTAGCATAGGATAGAGGACTAGGATAGAATATCGTTTAATTCTTAATTGTATCTATGTCTACACTATTATATTGTTTAACTGTAGGTTAGATATATCATAATAGGTGTAATAGGAATAGCTCTTAGTGAGTCTGACTGTAAGTCCACTAACTAGATACAAGCCTTTAGATTGTAATTACGGATGACAGCCATGTTGACCTGTGTAACCGTGGTGCAGACAGTATGGCCATAGATTGGGTGAAAACCTAGGAAGTTATCAGTAATGTCTGGCATTTTAATTAGGTACGACAGAACTGTGGCGACATACACATTAGGTTAGGCTTAGTGGGGGAAAACTAAGAAGCTAGGAACTGTGAGGGTTACAGGACAGTTGAACGTTTGCCTTGTGAGGGTGTAGTCGTGTTTTGTTTTTTAAAGTGTGGTAGGGGCTGGGCCCTAAGACTTGACGTTACTGATGACCATGTTTATTTCTTGGTTTTGACAAGACCAACAGTATCAACCATTAAAGTTAATGAGCTAAAATTGTGTTTGTGTTTTCTTGAACCTCTCACTGCAGTCATTGGTACTCACCATACTGATGACGTCATAACATTTTAGCGAAGCAGCGAAAGTTATTCATAACATTTGTATTCATAACACAGGGATAGGCGTGCATGTTAGATCCAAGAAAACCTAATCATATGAAACAACTATTTATTTTTATCAGTTCTGAATATATGTGGTAATTTAAAAAACAAGTTAATTAAAAGTCTAGTGATAATTTAAGAGCAAATTCCTTATGATATCCATAACAATTTTAAATCGAGATAAATTATATTCAGCAAATTAATGCAACACAAGTAGTTTCGTTTCTCTCTACACGAGCAGAGCTAGTCCCCGCTCCCTCGCGAGATCTGCGCGAGTCTGGCCAATGGCAGCGTGACGTTACCTCTCACTAGTGATTGCCTCAGCCGGTGTGCTTGTGGTAGAAATATTTGTATATTTTTAGTAATCTTAGCAAATACAAATTAGAAGAAATTAATTTTTTGTGACCAAACGAAAGGATATTTTTGATAACTTTCTTCGGCAATATTGTTCTAAATTATGGCAGGAATCGATTGGTAAATGTTTCAAGTCATTAAGTGGTCTGATTGCCGAGATATGGGCCAAAAACTGCATTTTTTCGAGTTTTTTTGGCTTTTCTGGGAAATACAGGAAGGAAACCCGAGAATTTTTTTGGCCTATGTTCATCAGGGTCGTCCATAAATGACGTCACACTCGTAGGGGGGAGGGGTCCGTAATTTTGTGTTTTGTGACGGTGTGTGATGAGGGGGTTGGGGGGGTTCAGATGGTGCGACGTCACACTTTTGCATTATAAATAAACCGGGAGTGATCTCCCCAAAACTTTCTCGAATATTCTTATATAAAATAACAGGGGATGGGAACTCTGGCTATAGACATGATTTTTAATCCATTTTAAATACTTAAAGTTTTAAAAATAGAATAAAATCTCGTAGACCAAATAATGCACACCAAGTGAACGCCAAATAAACAAGTTAATAAAAAGTCTAGCGACAATTTAAGCGCAATTTCCTTATTTATCCTCCACGACGCTTGATTTGCATGACGATCGGCGTGTTTGACTATGATTAAAACCCGCCCTCTTGTTTGTAAACATTAGCACGTGAAAAATACGAGCTACGAGTAGCTCGCCTCTCTCTCTTGCCGCGCGCAGTGACGCAAGCGATCCCACGTCGCTACAGGCTATTAGTTTAAATTAACAAGTTAATAAAAAGTCTAGCGACAATTTAAGCGCAATTTCCATAACAATTTTTAATTTTTAATTTTTTATAAATATCATCCTATAAATATAAACTCATACACGATGCTCAGTTTAAATCATCCTAGGCCTACAAGATGCTCAGTTTAAATGTTCTTAATTAATTTTTTGTGACCGAACGAAAAGATATTTTTGAAATTTTTTTTCGGCAATATTGGTCTAAATTATGGCAGAAAACGATTGATAAATGTTTCAAGTCGCTAAGTGGTCTGGTTGCCGAGATATGGAGCAAAACCTGCATTTTTCGAGGTTTTTTGGCCCATACCGGGAAATTCAGGAAGTAATTCCGGGAATTTTTTTGGCCCACAATCATCCTCTGAACTTGCTTAACATATTTGCTTTGGAACTAGTCCTCGATATTGCTTCATTGAGGAGGAGATACGACTTAAAGGCTGCGGACACACATCCATCCATTCCCAGAAATGACGAGTTATTAAACGCAATTTTTTTTTTTGCCAGTATGGAAGTTGCGCTAAAAAACAACTCATAGTGATTTATTTTTCTTTAGCACTTATTGGGTGCGCTTGTTTGGGCTAAAACTAATATATATTACCTACCTAATTTAATAATATACTCTTTACTGATGAAGTAAAAATACTTTTTAAAAAATATCATGCTGAAGTAGTTTCACGATTTTTATTACAGCTCTTAATGGTCAGCACAATTTCAAACTGCATTTACTCTGCATGACCAGAGAGTTGGAGTTGTGTTAAATCAGAGGCAACTTACAGGATCAAGAATCAGATTTATACTTAAGAAGCAAATGTTCTTGAGTATAAATCTGATTCACAATTATAGAGTTTCACTAAGCGTTTTCATTTGCACAAAACGTGGTTGATTTAATATGAATATCTAATATATCATTTGTTAAAATTATTCCTCGTCCAAAATAATATACTAAAATGAAACTCATTTTGTTAATAGAAGGAAATAACGAATACAAATTTCCAATAAAACATCAAATGAGTTTAGCTGAAATGTTGAGTTGTGTATTTTATTAACAAAGGTACAATCAAAACAACTATTGTAATTGGATTTGTGTGTCTATGAAATATCTGATAAACAAGATCAAAATTTATTGTGATCGTCAATAAACAACATCAAGATATTATGGGGTTTGGGAGATTATGACTTTTGGGAGAAGAGCGATGGTTTCCGGAAACTGCCTGCATTGTATAACAGTCATGTTTAGAAAGTGACTTTAAGTCTTTATTTCGTGTTATTAAGAGTTGTTTCATAGATGTTTTGTAGAGATTGATAAATAAATAAATGATTAAAATAAATGATTATTGTCCTTTTTTTTTCATTTTAAATCTGAATTTTAGGCATTCGCAACGACACAATTCAATAATACGTGTTAAATGATTATGTAACATTTAGACTGTTGACTCCGATTTCAGCCTGCTTTTCTGTCAAAAATCAATAATAATATTTAACTGTGTAATTTATATGTATTGCTTAGATTACCGCGTTTGCGCAAGCCTGATTTATCTGCCTTATATTCTTTCAAAATGTTTACAAGCGTACTGTTTTTATTTTACTACTGGTATTAATTATAATATAAATAACTAAATTTGTGCTTAGAAAAAAAAAACAGCAAACGCTATTTTATAGTCATTCATAAACACGCAACACAAAGAAAGGAAAGCAGATATATTTTTTTGGGATGGGGGAGGTGGAGAAGATATAACAGAATTATAAGGGGGTTAACGAGTTGTTGTGGGGATATGACCTCGCCGTTTTTCTGGCTTAAAGTTAACCATGTAATTTCATTTGCTAATTATTAAGTTCAATATTGAGAAATGACCGACGATAACATACATCGCAATACTACTATTGCAAAGCCAAATATTAGTTGTGTTGAACATCTCTCCAACCCTTCAGTCAGCGTTTATAGTATCTTTTCACCTGGCGACACAGCTAAATGTTCTGATATGATCAGCGTTCACGTAGTAAAAAACCAAAGGATGAAAAAATAACTTTAAAAACATTGTCAATGCCAGATGTTTATTTTTTCTAGAAGTTTAGTTTATTCATTGTGTTTTATCAACGGGAGAAACCTAAAACAGAGTTAGTAAAATAGTACAGTTTTATTTACAATCCAATATATATATATATATATACATATATATATATATATATATATATATATATATATATATATATATATATATATATATATATATATATATATATATATATATATATATATATATATATATATATATACACATATATATATATATATACACACATATATATATATATACACACACATATATATATATATATATATATATATATATATATATATATATATATATATATATATATATATATATAAACACATATATATACATATATATATATATATATATATATATATATATATATATATATATATATATATATATATATATATATATATATATATATATATATATATATATATATATATATATATATATAAATATATATATAAATATATATACAAATAATAAATTTCTAAAAATACCGACTGTTCCATTATATTAAATTTTTTAATTTACATAGCACGCAAACTTTTGATGCGCATATTTAAACTTGTACATCATAAATCTACGATAGTTTTTAATTCAGTATATTGACAACGTTTTTATTTGTTTTAATTTGATTTTCGCAATCCGTTTTATAAATGGAAATCGTAAAGATTTGCTTAGTAAGTTATTGTATGCAATTTGTTTTTGATCGCTTTAAAAGTGTATAAATCATAAGATGAGGTAAATTTGAATCGAGAGTAAAATGAGAGGGTGCTGAACTTTTTGATTAAGTGTTGTGGTTGTACCTATATGTAGAATTGACGCAAACACTGTTAATAGTGAAAATGTCGGAAAGGATTCACAAAAATCAGGTGTACGTCAATATTATCAGACTGGCATGCAGCGAATTTTCAAAAAAATTAAAACAATCTGTTAACACGGTAGTTGGTTAGCTTGCACATATGTGCTCAGGGGATGGGTGAAGAAAGGCGAATAGTATATTAGGGCCTGGGTTTGGGACGTTAGTGGTGTGGGGATGAGGTATTTAGTGGCAGTCGGCTGGGACGGGTGCGGCATATATGAACGGGTTGCTCTGAGCCCGGGGGTGTAGCCGGTGTGTGTGTATAGATATGATTTTAAGGGAACGTGTGTATTCGGTTTGGCCGTGGATTTTTCGGGTATCTTTGTCTAGCTATTATGCTATTCAAATATCAGAAAACCTTAGGTATAACAAGATAGTGATTAGAAGAAACATACAAACGAAAGTATAATTATATGTATGTTTAAAAATGTATTTATAAACTTATTTATAAACTTATAGAACAACCCCAACGCTACGTATTATTTTACAGCGCCCTATAACATACGTTACTTTTCGATTTCCAACATGTGCGCTAGACATATGTACATTCTTTTTTTCCGAGCCTAAAAAAATAGAAAAGAAAAGTAATATCAACAAATATTGGTGAAGGTTTTGATTATTCAATGTTTATAAACAGTTTTTCACGTGTCGCTGTTATACATTTAACATCTCTAGCTATAGTTTTCTAAATACTCCTGGATTCTGTAGCTCAATTTTGATATTTAGTATAAAAACAATTAGTATTTATTTACCAAGTAGGCTGTAGAGAATCTATTGTAATCAAGCACGAAATAGTTTTCTAAATTTCTTTACATCCTAAACATTTCTAGGTAAAAAAACAGTTTTGCGTGCGAATGCCTGAGAGTCATTATAACCAGGGTAAAGTTTTATTCATATTGGCACAGCCTCAGTCCGACAGCAACGACTATATTATTTAATTTTTTTGCCATTGTACACCGAGCTTATTAATTTCTAACATAATATTATTATTGTAAATACTACAGGCTTAAAAATATTTTTTGGTGTCAATTTCTAATTGAATATGAGGAACAATAAACCATAAGAAAAATCAAATTCAATTAAAATATAGATTTTTACAATACAAAAGAAACTTATAATTTCAAAGACTTAAACAATGTTCCGTACCTATTTACGACGCAAATAGCTGAACCGCAGCAATCACCATGATTTAAACAGCTTCCACTCGGCTTACAACAACTGTTTGATTAAAAAAAAAGGTGAAATATTATGTATAAGTATAAGTATAAGTATAAGTATAAGTATAAGTATAAGTATAAGTATAAGTATAAGTATAACTATAAGTATAAGTATAAGTATAAGTATAAGTATAACTATAAGTATAAGTATAAGTATAAGTATAAGTATAAGTATAAGTATAAGTATAAGTATAAGTATAAGTATAAGTATAAGTATAAGTATAAGTATAAGTATAAGTATAAGTATAAGTATAAGTATAAGTATAAGTATAAGTATAAGTATAAGTATAAGTATAAGTATAAGTATAAGTATAAGTATAAGTATAAGTATAAGTATAAGTATAAGTATAAGTATAAGTATAAGTATAAGTATAAGTATAAGTATAAGTATAAGTATAAGTATAAGTATAAGTATAAGTATAAGTATAAGTATAAGTATAAGTATAAGTATAAGTATAAGTATAAGTATAAGTATAAGTATAAGTATAAGTATAAGTATAAGTATAAGTATAAGTATAAGTATAAGTATAAGTATAAGTATAAGTATAAGTATAAGTATAAGTATAAGTATAAGTATAAGTATAAGTATAAGTATAAGTATAAGTATAAGTATAAGTATAAGTACAAGTATAAGTACAAGTACAAGTACAAGTACAAGTACAAGTACAAGTACAAGTACAAGTACAAGTACAAGTACAAGTACAAGTACAAGTACAAGTACAAGTACAAGTACAAGTACAAGTACAAGTACAAGTACAAGTACAAGTACAAGTACAAGTACAAGTACAAGTACAAGTACAAGTACAAGTACAAGTACAAGTACAAGTACAAGTACAAGTACAAGTACAAGTACAAGTACAAGTACAAGTACAAGTACAAGTACAAGTACAAGTACAAGTACAAGTACAAGTACAAGTACAAGTACAAGTACAAGTACAAGTACAAGTACAAGTACAAGTACAAGTACAAGTACAAGTACAAGTACAAGTACAAGTACAAGTACAAGTACAAGTACAAGTACAAGTACAAGTACAAGTACAAGTACAAGTACAAGTACAAGTACAAGTACAAGTACAAGTACAAGTACAAGTACAAGTACAAGTACAAGTACAAGTACAAGTACAAGTACAAGTACAAGTACAAGTACAAGTACAAGTACAAGTACAAGTACAAGTACAAGTACAAGTACAAGTACAAGTACAAGTACAAGTACAAGTACAAGTACAAGTACAAGTACAAGTACAAGTACAAGTACAAGTACAAGTACAAGTACAAGTACAAGTACAAGTACAAGTACAAGTACAAGTACAAGTACAAGTACAAGTACAAGTACAAGTACAAGTAAGTACAAGTACAAGTACAAGTACAAGTACAAGTACAAGTACAAGTACAAGTACAAGTACAAGTACAAGTACAAGTACAAGTACAAGTACATACAAGTACAAGTACAAGTACAAGTAAAGTACAAGTACAAGTACAAGTACAAGTACAAGTACAAGTACAAGTACAAGTACAAGTACAAGTACAAGTACAAGTACAAGTACAAGTACAAGTACAAGTACAAGTACAAGTACAAGTATAAGTATAAGTATAAGTATAAGTATAAGTATAAGTATAAGTATAAGTATAAGTATAAGTATAAGTATAAGTATAAGTATAAGTATAAGTATAAGTATAAGTATAAGTATAAGTATAAGTATAAGTATAAGTATAAGTATAAGTATAAGTATAAGTATAAGTATAAGTATAAGTATAAGTATAAGTATAAGTATAAGTAGAAGTATAAGTATAAGTAGTAGAAGTAGAAGTAGAAGTAGAAGTAGAAGTAGAAGTAGAAGTAGAAGTAGAAGTAGAAGTAGAAGTAGAAGTAGAAGTAGAAGTAGAAGTAGAAGTAGAAGTAGAAGTAGAAGTAGAAGTAGAAGTAGAAGTAGAAGTAGAAGTAGAAGTAGAAGTAGAAGTAGAAGTAGAAGTAGAAGTAGAAGTAGAAGTAGAAGTAGAAGTAGAAGTAGAAGTAGAAGTAGAAGTAGAAGTAGAAGTAGAAGTAGAAGTAGAAGTAGAAGTAGAAGTAGAAGTAGAAGTAGAAGTAGAAGTAGAAGTAGAAGTAGAAGTAGATAGAAGTAGAAGTAGAAGTAGAAGTAGAAGTAGAAGTAGAAGTAGAAGTAGAAGTAGAAGTAGAAGTAGAAGTAGAAGTAGAAGTAGAAGTAGAAGTAGAAGTAGAAGTAGAAGTAGAAGTAGAAGTAGAAGTAGAAGTAGAAGTAGAAGTAGAAGTAGAAGTAGAAGTAGAAGTAGAAGTAGAAGTAGAAGAAGTAGAAGTAGAAGTAGAAGTAGAAGTAGAAGTAGTAGAAGTAGAAGTAGAAGTAGAAGTAGAAGTAGAAGTAGAAGTAGAAGTAGAAGTAGAAAGTAGAAGTAGAAGTAGAAGTAGAAGTAGAAGTAGAAGTAGAAGTAGAAGAAGTAGAAGTAGAAGTAGAAGTAGAAGTAGAAGTAGAAGTAGAAGTAGAAGTAGAAGTAGAAGTAGAAGTAGAAGTAGAAGTAGAAGTAGAAGTAGAAGTAGAAGTAGAAGTAGAAGTAGAAGTAGAAGTAGTAGAAGTAGAAGTAGAAGTAGAAGTAGAAGTAGAAGTAGAAGAAGTAGAAGTAGAAGTAGAAGTAGAAGTAGAAGTAGAAGTAGAAGTAGAAGTAGAAGTAGAAGTAGAAGTAGAAGTAGAAGTAGAAGTAGAAGTAGAAGTAGAAGTAGTAGAAGTAGAAGTAGAAGTAGAAGTAGAAGTAGAAGTAGAAGTAGAAGTAGAAGTAGAAGTAGAAGTAGAAGTAGAAGTAGAAGTAGAAGTAGAAGTAGAAGTAGAAGTAGAAGTAGAAGTAGAAGTAGAAGTAGAAGTAGAAGTAGAAGTAGAGAAGTAGAAGTAGAAGTAGAAGTAGAAGTAGAAGTAGAAGTAGAAGTAGAAGTAGAGAAGTAGAAGTAGAAGTAGAAGTAGAAGTAGAAGTAGAAGTAGAAGTAGAGTAGAGTAGAAGTAGAAGTAGAAGTAGAAGTAGAAGTAGAAGTAGAAGTAGAAGTAGAAGTAGAAGTAGAAGTAGAAGTAGAAGTAGAAGTAGAAGTAGAAGTAGAAGTAGAAGTAGAAGTAGAAGTAAAGTAGAAGTAGAAGTAGAAGTAGAAGTAGAAGTAGAAGTAGAAGTAGAAGTAGAAGTAGAAGTAGAAGTAGAAGTAGAAGTAGAAGTAGAAGTAGAAGTAGAAGTAGAAGTAGAAGTAGAAGTAGAAGTAGAGTAGAAGTAGAAGTAGAAGTAGAAGTAGAAGTAGAAGTAGAAGTAGAAGTAGAGTAGATAGAAGTAGAAGTAGAAGTAGAAGTAGAAGTAGAAGTAGAAGTAGAAGTAGAAGTAGAAGTAGAAGTAGAAGTAGAAGTAGAAGTAGAAGTAAGTAGAAGTAGAAGTAGAAGTAGAAGTAGAAGTAGAAGTAGAAGTAGAAGTAGAAGTAGAAGTAGAAGTAGAAGTAGAAGTAGAAGTAGAAGTAGAAGTAGAAGTAGAAGTAGAAGTAGAAGTAGAAGTAGAGAAGTAGAAGGTAGAAGTAGAAGTAGAAGTAGAAGTAGAAGGTAGAAGGTAGAGGTAGAGTAGAAGTAGAAGTAGAGGTAGAGGTAGAGGTAGAGAGTAGAAGGTAGAAGGTAGAAGGTAGAGGTAGAGTAGAAGTAGAGGTAGAGGTAGAGGTAGAGGTAGAGGTAGAGGTAGAGGTAGAGGTAGAGGTAGAGGTAGAGGTAGAGGTAGAGGTAGAGGTAGAGGTTAGAGGTAGAGGTAGAGGTAGAGGTTAGAGGTAGAGGTAGAGGTAGAGGTAGAGGTAGAGGTAGAGGTAGAGGTAGAGGTAGAGGTAGAGGTAGAGGTAGAGGTAGAGGTAGAGGTAGAGGTAGAGGTAGAGGTAGAGGTAGAGGTAGAGGTAGAGGTAGAGGTAGAGGTAGAGGTAGAGGTAGAGGTAGAGGTAGAGGTAGAGGTAGAGGTAGAGGTAGGGTAGAGGTAGAGGTAGAGGTAGAGGTAGAGGTAGAGGTAGAGGTAGAGGTAGAGGTAGAGGTAGAGGTAGAGGTAGAGGTTGAGGTAGAGGTAGAGGTAGAGTGGGTAGGGTAGAGGTAGAGGTAGAGGTAGTGGTAGGGAGGTAGAGGTTGGGTAGAGGTAGAGGTAGAGGTAGAGGTAGAGGGTAGAGGTAGTAGGGTAGAGGTAGAGGTTGAGGTAGGGTAGAGGTAGGTAGGGTAGAGGTAGAGGTAGGGTAGGGTAGGGTAGTGGTAGAGGTAGAGGTAGAGGGTAGAGGTAGAGGTAGAGGTAGAGGTAGAGGTAGGTGAGGTAGAGGTGAGGGTTGAGGTAGAGGTAGAGGTAGAGGTAGAGGTAGAGGTTAGAGGTAGAGGTGTGGTAGTGGTAGAGGTTGAGGTAGAGGTAGAGGTAGAGGTAGAGGTAGAGGGTTGAGGTAGAGGTTGGGTAGAGGTAGAGGTAGAGGTAGGGTAGAGGTAGTGGTAGAGGTAGAGGTTAGAGGTAGAGGTAGAGGTAGAGGTAGAGGGTAGAGGTAGAGGTAGAGGTAGGGTAGAGGTAGAGGTTGGGAGGGTAGAGGTAGAGGTAGAGGGTAGAGGTAGAGGGTGAGGGTAGAGGTAGTGGTTGAGGTAGAGGTAGAGGTAGAGGTAGAGGTTGAGGTAGAGGTAGGTTGTGGTAGAGGTAGAGGTAGAGGTTGAGGTAGAGGTAGAGGTAGAGGTGTGAGGTAGAGGTAGAGGTTGAGGTGTAGGGTAGAGGTAGAGGTAGAGGTAGAGGTAGAGGTAGAGGGTAGAGGTAGAGGTAGAGGTAGAGGTAGAGGTAGAGGTAGAGGTAGAGGTAGAGGTAGGTAGGGTAGAGGTAGAGGGTAGAGGTAGAGGTAGGGTAGAGGTAGAGGTAGAGGTAGAGGTAGGTAGGTATAGGTTAGGGTTAGGTATAGGTATAGGTTATAGGTATAGGTATAGGTATAGGTTAGGTATAGGTATAGGTATAGGTATAGGTTAGGTAGGTATAGGTATAGGTATAGGTATAGGTATAGGTATCGGTATAGGTATAGGTATAGGTATAGGTATAGGTATAGGTATAGGTATAGGGGGTTGTCCAAAATCCAAAAAAAAATTGTGGACGTCATAAATGGATGACCCCGTATTTAATTTACGTACGATTCTCTGCATACACAATGAATTCTAATCTCAATAAATTGTTTTAATCACATTACAATTTATAAAAGATAGTTTAAGTAGACTCACCTGTCTGATACAACAAAGAGATTTGCCATACAGACCAGAAGAAGAAGAAATGCGATCTTCATTTTATCAGCTTAGTAAATCTAACATAACAATTTAAAATATAAAGTTTTGCGTTTATACAAATATTTTATCGATGTTATTATGTATCAACTATTAAATTAATTTACTTATTCCATTCCTAACCGATAACACATTTTACAAAGCCAGTTAAAATATATTGTAAATATCATACTGCAAAACTATTATTACTTTTTTGCATAGAAATAATGCGGGAGTGATCTCCCCTAAACCCTCTCAAATATTCTTAGGAAAAAACTAAAGTGGAAGAAAAGTAGAATAAGTCCAACTTCCATTTTCCGAAAATCGCTAAATAGTGGACACATTTGATATAATACTTATATACGAAATGTTGTCAAAGTCGTTGTAAATGTGGTCAAGTTATCGAGTTCACAGACAGACAGACAGACACATACATACACACACACAAACAGACATACAGACAAGATTGCAAAATTAAGTGTTTCCTACTAAATCGTCGAGATTTGTGAATACTCTGTTTCGTTTTTTTGCCCTAATGCAATACTTCCTTAAAAATATGTAAACATAAAGACATTTTGTTAATGAAAATAAATATGTATTATCAAAAAAAATTATTTACTACAAAGCTAACTTGGAAAGAAATTACATTTTTTAAAAAAATATTAATTTAACTTGTTCAAAAACAAAAATTGAATACATTTTATATTGCTAGATGAAATATATTGTACATGTCATGTGTTCAATTTATTTTTAATTATAATTTGTACTTAGAAAATATGTAAACATGAATATATTTTATTGATGCAAATATATTATCTGTAACAAATTATTTACTACAAAGCTAACTTACAATGATGTATGTCTTACAGATACACGAGTAGTTTAAATGATGACCGTACATTGAATAGACATTTTATATATGCACGTTTTCTAACGTGGATGATTTCGATTGGCTAGTATTCACAACGCTAGTCTTTAAAAAACACAAAAATTTAATATTATATTTTAAACTTTTAAAGAGTTTTCAGCAGATTAGTAATATAATAGTTGAGTAATGAGTGGAGTTTGCCATATTAAATCCAAGTTTCGAAATGAAAGAATACCATAAGGATTAAGTTAGATATATTTTTTCCACCATTTGTATTGGGGAAGGGCGCCTAATACATGGGTAACATCTGGCTCTTCTCATCTTACCACTTAGGCATTATGCTTGGATTTTCTATCCTCTATCACTAAATGTTCGATAAGTCTTCTGAACCACATTTAGAATTTCATGATGGGTGCGGTTTGTAAAATGTATATAGATGTACATTTGATACGAAACATGTGTTACATGCGTATCAACATGTTATGCGCTCAGTCGCACATACACAAATAAAATGCACAAAAAAACCGCTTTAATAACAAGCTTTTAGCATGCACTAAAGCAATTAAAATAATGATTTTCTTTAAAATTATAATATTACAATATTAGCCGAGCTAATCTAAGCTAAGATAATCTAAGATAACGTAATATAAGCTAAAGAAATCTAGAGCTCAATGGCATAGGTTCGTATATATCGATTTCCCTGTGACCCGTAAGAAGCGCAAACAGAAAAAAGCGCAAACAGAAGAAAGCGCAAACAGAAAATACCGCACATATAAAAAAGCGCAGAAAAAACGCAAACAGAAAAAAGCGCAACGGAAAAAAAGCGCAACGGTAAAAAAAACGCAAAAAAAGTAAAAAACGCAAACAGAAAAAGCACACACAAAAAAGTGTGCCCATCGAAAAATGCGCAAAGTTAAATTTTAGCATAAAGATCTCTTTACGGACTATATGACACCTTTATACGTGATTGTTAGGACTGCTGTGAGAGGGTCGTGTTTGATCTGACGCAATCTACTACCATTTAAAGAATACCACTACCATGTGCATTCATATCACCACGATACACCACGATTCAGGCGATAATCGCTTGAAACTACGCCAATTATTTTCTTGTTTACTATTTATTCAAATACTATTCTCGTATAAATAAACGTAAAACTATCCTTGATATTGGCATTACACGGAGTATCTTTTACATTCTCCCTAGTCCGAACTCCCAAGCCTGCATACTATATTAAGCCGTTCCTATCGCAAAACATCACTCTCTTTCTTCAGCGTCATCAAACATGCATTCGCTATATCTCTCGCACCAACATTCATTCGCATCAAAATACCATGATAAAACACACATCATAATCATTATGTATTTAATATTATCTCATCATGATAACCTACCTACCTACCTACCTACCTACCTACCTACCTACCTACCTACCTACCTACCTACCTACCTACCTACCTACCTACCTACCTACCTACCTACCTACCTACCTACCTACCTACCTACCTACCTACCTACCTACCTACCTACCTACCTACCTACCTACCTACCTACCTACCTACCTACCTACCTACCTACCTACCTACCTACCTACCTACCTACCTACCTACCTACCTACCTACCTACCTACCTACCTACCTACCTACCTACCTACCTACTTACCTGCCTGCCTGCCTGCCTGCCTGCCTGCCTGCCTGCCTGCCTGCCTGCCTACCTGCCTACCAACCTACCTACCTACCTACCTTCCTACCTACCTACCCACCTACTTACCTACCTACCTACCTACCTACCTACCTACCTACCTACCTACCTACCTACCTACACAAGAAGAAGTTAAAATCTAACCATCTCACTGTTCTGAAAACGTAATTTACAGCCTTCTTCAACAGTGGTCAGATTTGACAGAAATTGGCTTATAACAGCATACATGTTGGATCTAAGGTGTTATGATTGGGATTAGCATAGGATAGAGGACTAGGGTAAAATATCGTTTCATTCTTAATTGTGTCGATGTCCACACTATTATATCATTTAACTCTAGGTTAGATAGATCATAATAGGTGTAATAGGAATAGCCCTTAGTGTGTCCGACTGAACGTCCACTTACTAGATGAAGCTTTTAGTTTGTAATTACGGATGACAGCCATGTTGACCCGTGTAACCGTGGTGGAGACAGTATGGCGACGAATTGGATGTTTTCAGCAGGTTCTGGCATTTTAATTAGGTACGACAGAACTGTGGCGACATGTACATTAGGTTAGGCTTAGTGGGGAAAAACGAAGAAGCTAGGAACTGTGAGGGTTACAGGACAGTTGAACGTTTGCCTTGTGAGGGTGTAGTCGTGTTTTGTTTTGTAAAGTGAGGTAGGGACTGGGCCCTAAGACTTGACATTATTGATGACCATGTTTATTTCTTGGTTTAGACAAGACCAACAGTATCAACCATTAAAGTTAATGAGCTCAAATTGTGTTTGCGTTTTCTTGAACCTCTCACCTTTCATTAATACCAACCATACTGATGACGTCATAACATTTTCGCAAGCAGCGAAAGTTATTCATAACATTTTTATCCATAACACATGTTGGATCCAAGAAAACCTATTCATATTAAACAACTATTTATTTGTATCAGTTCTGAATGTATATGGTAATTTAAAAAACAAAAACAAATGTGAAGTGTTTTATTTTTCTTTAACACTTATAGGGTATGCTTGTTTGGGCCAAAATTAATATATATTACCTGCCTAATTTAATAATATACCTGTTACTGGTGAAGTAAAAATAATTTTAAAAAATATTATGCTAAAGTTGATTTCACCTTTTTTTTTACGGTCAGCACAATTTCAAACTGCATTTACTCTACATTACCAGACAGTTAGAGTTGTGTTAAATCAGAGGCAACTTACTGGATTAAGAATCAGATTTATACTCAAGAAGCAAAAGTTCTTGATTATAAATCGGATTCACAATTATAAAGTTTCACGAAACTTTTTCATTTTCATAAAACTTGGTTGATTTAATATGACCACCTGTGATCAAAGACCCTCTGCTGAGAAAACACCTGTGGTCAAACCCCCTATGGTCAAACCCCCTATGATCAAACCCCCTATGGTCAAAGCACCGCTATGGCCAAAGGCCCGCTGTGGTCAAACCCCCTATGGTCAAAGCCCCTATGGTCAAAGCTCCGCTGTGGTCAAACCCCCTATGGTCAAACCCCCTATGGTCAAAGCACCTGTGGTCAAAGGTCCGCGCAACTAATTTATATGTATAGCTTAGATTACCACATTTGCACAAGCCTGACTTATCTACCTTATATTGATATTCCTTCACAGTGTTTACAAGTGGACTGCTTTTTTTTGCTACTGCTATTAATTATTATATAAATAACTAGGCATGCTGCCCAGCTTCGCTTAGGCTTTCGAAAACATTGAGAATTTGAATGCTTAATTCATTCGCCCATATAAGGCGCCGGTCAGTTTTGACCCCCTCATCGTAGACTTTTCGGCCAACCAGCCCCCGTGTTCTGTCGCCCCAAGGCAAGATCCTGCCAATTTTGAAGCGCCTGCGGCGCCGGGAAGTGCCCTATCGTGCACCCGACAACTTAGCTTTATAGATCATCTAGATCTAGATGTAGAATATCTAGATCTATATGATCTAGAATCTCTATATCTAGATGATATAGAATCTCTAGATCTAGATCAAAATCTAGATCTAGAATCTCTAGATCTAGAATCCAAATAGATAAAATTTTTTTTTTAAAGTTTAGGCCAAGAATATCGAATTGTGTAGTCTACATTTCATAGCGTACATAGCCCTAAATCATATTTGAGTGAAATAGTTCATTTTTTAAAATTCTAAACTCGGAAGATGACGTAATCAGTTTCGTGCTCTTGTTTTAGTGTTTTAGAGTAAACGATAAGCGACGTCATTGTTAATTGCGTTCTTGTCCCAAGTTTATACACTCTTCCGGTTGCATAAATAATACTGTTTCTCTACATTCGAATACGCCTTTATTTTTATTTTTCTTCTTTAAATAAAATTGTGGTTATACATTTAAAACATCTAACATATTATTTTCAACAAAAGTCCGTATAAAGGTATCCATATATCGCTGCCGATTCTGACGTGATGTCCGGCGAAAATATTTTGCGGACAGGGAGAGAGAAGTGCGCACATGGGGAATTATATATTAGGATTAAATCTGTGCTTAGAAAAAAAAAGAGCAAACGCTATTTTATAGTCATTCATAAACACGCAACATAAAGAAAGGAAAGCAGATATTTTTTTGGAAGGGAGGGAGGTGGAGAAGATATAAGATAATTATGAGGGGTTAACCAGTTGTTGTGGGGATATGCCCTCGTCGTTTTTGTGGCTTAAAGTTATCTATGTAATTTCATTTGCTAATTATTAAATTCAAAGTTAAGAAATGACCGACAATGACATACATCGCAATACTACTATTGCAAAGGAAAACATTAGTTATTTTGAACATCTCTTCGACCCTTCAGTCAGCGTTTATAATATTTTTACACCTGGCGACACAACTGAATGATCTGGTATGATAACCGTTCATGTAGTAAATAACCAAAGTAAAAAAAATAACTTTAAGAACATTGTCAATGCCAGATGTTTATTTTTTCTATAAGTTTATTTTATTCATTTTGTGTTCTGCAAGGGAAAAACATACAACAGAGTTAAAAAAGCATTACAGTTTTATTTAAAAACCAATATATATATATATACTAGGCATGCTGCCCAGCTTCGCTTAGGCTATCGAAAACATTGAGAATTCGAATGCTTAATTAATTCGCCCGAGGGTCGGTCTACGACCTCAGGAGTTATGAAGAGGTTCCTACGTGGACATTTATTTCGATTTATAGCTCATATAAGGCGCCGGTCAGTCGAGGTCAGTTTTGACCCCATCATCGTAGACTTTTCGACCAACCGGCCCCCGTGTTCTGTCGCCCCAATGCAAGATCCTGCCAAATTTGAAGCGCATGCGGCGCCGGGAAGTGCCCTATCGGGCACCCGACAACTTTGCTTTATTTATTAAAGAGATAAGCAAATTGCATAGATAAACAAAGATTTCAATAAAGTAATTAAGGCCTGAAATACTTTAGTATAGAAAAGTATTATTTGAATAGATTCTAGATCTAGGTAGGGTCTACATCTGTGTAAGTCTAGTTTTTCCGTAGATCTACATCATCTAGATCTAGATCTAGAATCTCTAGATCTAGAATCCTAATAGAATTTTTTTTTAAAGTTTAGCCCGAGCAAAATTGTATTGTATAAATTTTATAGCGTACGTAGATCTAAATTAAATTTGAATGAAATAGTTCATTTCTTTTTATTCTAAACACGGCAGATGATGTCATTAGTTAATGTATAAACATTAGTGACGTCACTGTTTTAAGCATTCTTTTTCACAACTATAAACGCTTTTCCTGTTGCATAATTAAATCTGTTTCTCTACATTCGAATACGCCTTTATTTTTTTTTAATTTTTCTTCTTTAAATAAATTTGTGGTTATACATTTAAAACATCTAACATATTATTTTCAACTAAAGTCCGTATAAAGGTATCCATATATCGCTGCCGATTCTGACGTGATATCCGGCGAAAATATTTTGCGGACAGAGAGAGAGAGAGAGAGAGAAGTGCTATATACAAATAATAAATTTCTAAACATACGGACTGTTCCATTTACTTTTCTAATTTACAAAGCACGCAAACATTTGATGCGCATATTTAAACTTGTACATCATAAATCTACGATTGTTTTTAATTCAGAAGAAAACATTTCTTCTTGTTATAATTTGATCTTCGTAATCCGTTTTAGAAATCGAAATTGTAAAGATTTGCTGAGTAAATTAATGTATGCAATTTGTTTTCGATCGTTTTAAAAGTGTGTAAATAATAAAAGAGAAGGTATATTTGATGAGAAAGTAACGAGAGAGGGTACTAAATTTATTGATTAATATAGTGTTGTATTTGTACATATATGTAGAATTGACGCAAACAATGTTAATAGTGAAAGTGTCGGCAAGGATCCACGAAAATGAGGTGTATGTCAGTATTATCAGACTGGCATGCAGCGAATAGTATTTAAATTTTTTAAAATCAATCTGTTAACATACTCATGGTGTAATATATTGAGAGTTGTGAAGTCAAGGGAACTCACTCTTCTTGTATTAGTCTTATATTTATAATGTGGTTTTGAGTGATGTCCCTTGTTTCTGTCATGTGACTTCCTGTTCCGTCATGGTAGCTGAGGCTGAATAAAGATCTATATACATCAACGTGGCTCTATCGTCAGTGTATCATTAATAGAAACATCAATCTATCATATTTGGCGACGAGGATAGATCATCCACAGAAAAAGAGCACATGCTTACTTAAAAAGAAGCTTGCTAGAGCATATTGGCTAAGTATTTCTAGGATAATGGCGCTGTATGGCCAGATAAAAGAATTTAATTCGAATGACGAAACCATTCATGATTATCTGGATAGGTTAAACTTTTACCTTGAAGCTAACGACGTGACGATAGAAGCCAAAAAGAGAGCTATTTTGTTAACAGTCATAGGGCCTCAACAATTTAGGCTATTAAAGGACTTATGCGCACCAGCTAGTCCAGCTACCAAGAGCTTTAACGAGCTGAGCAAACTGCTATTAGACCACCATGCGCCCGCACCATCCAAGTTCCTGTGTAGAGCCAGATTTGACGGTAGGACTCGTCAACCAAACGAATCAATATCAGAATATGTTGCTGCTTTACGTCATCTAAGTGAATTCGGTGAATTTGGGGACACGCTGTCTGACAGACTATGTGAAAAGTTTGTGACAGGTGTAAACAGCCCTGATGTTCAAAGAAAGTTTCTTCTAGAGTCAGATATAACATTGGAAAAAGCAATACAACTTGCAACTTCATTCCAGCAGTCATCCGATGCGGCCAGATCGCTGGCGGCTTCAGGGATCCATGCAGTAGACAGCAGGTTAGTCAACACACACCAACCCCATCAGAGCAGTTCAACTTATGCTAAACAGCCTGCAAGTTCAAATCCTAGATCTAAATCTAGTAATAATTATCAAAAATGTCATCGATGCAACGGTCCCCATGCATCTCATCGATGCAAGTTCAAGTCAGCAACTTGCTATAAGTGCAGTAAGCAAGGTCACATTGCCAAGGCCTGCTTTGCAAAGTCTTCGTCTGTTGCTAGATCTAGCCAGTCAAGACAGTACCGCAACCAAAGGCAGCACTATGTTAACTGTCACCAAGACAGCCTAACCCAACCAATGAACCACTCTACCTGTGAAAATGCTCAAACTGATCTGCAGCCGGAGTTCAACCTGTTCTCTGTGAAATCAACAAATCATGCTCCCATCAATGTACCAGTTTGTATCAACGGTAAGAGCATCATCTTCCAACTTGACACTGGAGCATCTCTAACCGTCATCACAAAGAAGGACTTTGACGCTGTCACAGGAGGATCAGTGCCTCTACAACCATGTCACAAGTACCTAACAACATACACAGGTGACAATGTTCCGGTGATAGGAGAGTGTTTGGTTCATGTAAGCTATAATGGTCAAAGTGTTAAACTTCCTCTTCTTGTGGTTGAAGGAAATGGACCACCATTACTAGGTAGGAACTGGTTAGTTGATCTTAAGCAAGAGAATCTAGTTTTACTTCAATAGATAAAGTTATATCTGAAAATGAAGGTGTCTTTGGTAGTTCAGGATTACTAAATGATAGGACAGTGAAGATAAGCATTAGAGACACAAATCCAAGATACTGCAAAGTTAGAGTTCCACCTTATGCAATGAGGGATAAAATTGAAAATGAGCTAAGTAGATTGGAATCTAATAGCATCATAAATGAAGGTAGACTATTACGATTGGGCAACGCCCATTGTGCCAGTGTTAAAGAAGGATGGTTCTGTAAGAATTTGTGGAGACTATAAAGCTACACTGAATAAGCAAATAGAGCTAAATAGGTACCCTATTCCTAACATTGAGGAAATTTCTTTGAATTTGGCAGGAGGAGACAAATTCACTGAATTAGACTTTAGTCATGCTTACACTCAACTAGAACTGCATCCAGATTCAAAAGTCTATACGACAATAAACACACATAAAGGACTCTACCAATATGAAAGACTATGTTTTGGTATATCATCCAGCCCTGGAATTTTCCAAGCTGTCATGGACAGTATTTTTAAGGATATTCCAAATGTTTGTGTTTACTTTGACAATGTGTACATAACTGGTAAGAATGACACTGAACATCTTAAAACACTTGATAAAGTCTTGAAAATAGTTGGTGAAAAAGGTTTAAAGATAAACAAAGATAAATGTCAATTCATGCTGACAGATATTAGATAAACAAAGATAAATGTCAATTCATGCTGACAGATATTAGTTTTCTTGGTTATATTTTAAGCAAGCAAGGTCTCAGACCTCAACCTGAGAAAACAAAAGCCATTAAAGAAGCACCCAAACCTGAAAATACCCAACAGCTAAGAGCTTTTTTGGGCTTGATAAATTACTATGCGAAGTTCATAGGGAATCTGTCTGGTAAACTATCACCACTGTACAAGCTGCTGCAGAAAAAT
The DNA here is from genome assembly GCF_028476545.2 of Physella acuta. NCBI lineage: Eukaryota > Metazoa > Mollusca > Gastropoda > Physidae > Physella > Physella acuta. The sequence continues at coordinate 238,698 of NW_026732935.1, forward strand.
GCAACTTGGCACTGGGGTAAACAACAAGATCCTGCTTTTAATACAGCAAAAGAAGCTTTGTCTTCTGACACCTTACTAACTCACTATGACCCAGGGAAAAGACTTATCTTAACATGTGATGCTTCACCAGATGGTGTGGGAGCAGTCTTATCCCACAGAGATGAAAATGGTGACAGACCCATTGCTTTTGCCAGTAGATCTTTGAACCAGGCTGAGAAAAATTATTCTCAGTTAGATAGGGAAGGCTTAGGCATCATTTTTGGTATTAAGAAATTTCACAAGTTTCTGTTTGGTAGGGAGTTCACCATCTTTACAGATCATAAGCCATTGCTGGGTTTATTTGGGGAAAACAAACCCCTGCCTGAGCATGCCTCACCAAGGGTTCAAAAGTGGGCTATCACACTAGCCGCATACAATTATGAATTGAAATACAAACCTGGATCTGAGAATAGTGCAGATAGTCTTAGTCGTTTACCTTTAAAAAAACCAAAGCCTTAGTTATGTACCAGAAGATGTATTTGTTCTTTTCACTATCATGGATAACTCCAATATAAATGTGAATGATGTTAAGAGAGAAACACAAAAAGATGAGTGCTTGATAAAAGTATATGAGTACTGTAAGAATGGTTGGCCTGAAGAGTCATTGAATGATGATTTAAGGCCATATAAAATAAGAAAAATAGAGTTAAGTCTAGAAGATGGATGTGTGCTATGGAGGTCAAGGGTTATTATCCCCAAAATGTTACAAAAAGAAGTTTTAAGAACTTTACATGAAACTCATCTTGGTTCTTCCAAAATGAAGAGTCTTGCACGATCGTGGTTCTGGTGGCCACATATGGATGCTGATATTGAAAAGTATGTAAAGCTTTGTTCAAGCTGTGCACAACAATCAACCAGCCACAGCACCTTTGCAGAACTGGGATTGGCCAATCGAACCATGGAAACGTATACATATAGATTTCGCAGGACCCTCCATGAACAAAATGTTCTTAATTGTTATTGATTCACATTCTAAGTGGTTAGAAGTGAACATCATGAACACAATCACTGCAAATGATACCATTATAGAATTTAAGGAAATATTTTCAACTCATGGATTACCTGATCAAATTGTTTCAGATAATGGGCCTAGTTTCACTGTTCATGAGTTTAAACTGTTTTGTGTAGCAAATGGTATTGAGCATATAACCACATCACCCTATCACCCTGCTGGGAATGGTTTGGCTGAAAGAGCGGTAGGCATATTCAAAACCGCTATGGTAAAAATGGGTACCAGTAACAAATTTTCTCTCAGAGAAAGAGTAAACAGGTTCTTAGCCAAATACCGCACAACTCCTCATATAACAACAGGTGTTGCACCATGCGAATTGCTGTGTGGTAGGAAAATTAAAACTCATCTTGACCAACTACATCCAACTGTTCAAAGGTCTGTTTCCCAACATCAACATACACAAAAATTAAATCATGACAAAACATCCATGGAGAGAGAATTTGGTGTTAATGATAATGTGTATCTGAGAAATTATGGGAGAGGGGAAAAATGGATGCCAGGTCAAATTTTTCAATGTACAGGACTTGTGTCATATAAAGTAAAAGCAAATAATGAACTTATTGTCCCTAGACATGCAGACCAGTTAAAAATAACTTGTGCAGATAATAAGTGTGAATCTGTCAATCCCACCAGATCTGACCAGTTCACACCAACTCAGTTTGTTCCAAAACCAAGTTCTGTTGATATGAGTGAACCAAGTACTCTAGAGTCAGAAAATGTAAATTCTGGAATTAATGATTTAGATCCTAGACTTCCTGAGCTAGAGAGTCCAGATGGTCAGAATCTTGAGTCACCAAATCAAAAGCCACTGAGAAGGTCAAACAGGAGAATTAAAAGTCCCAGATAAGTTAGACCTATGATTTTAAAGGTCAAGAGGACTTTGACATCATTGTTTTGTATTTTAATTATGTTGTAGCATATTTTGCATTTGTTTGTAAGGGTGTAATCTACCAAATGATTCAAATCATATAATGTTCATGTTACAATACATTTGGTGATTTTAGGATACTATAATTTGTTCTATTGAAAGCTGTGTTGTTGTTTACTAAGGGTAAAGGGATGTAGTATATTGAGAATTGTGAAGTCAAGGGAACTCACTCTTCTTATATTAGTCTTATATTTATAATGTGGTTTTGAGTAATGTCCCTTGTTTCTGTCATGTGACTTCCTGTTCCGTCATGGTAGCTGAGGCTGAATAAAGATCTATATACATCAACGTGGCTCTATCGTCAGTGTATTATTAATAGAAACATCAATCTATAACACATGGGATGGGCGAATAAAGGCGGATTATATTATAGGCCCTGGGAATGGACGGTTAGTATGAACGTGTTGCTCTGAGCCCGTGAGTGTAGCCAGTGTGGTGTGGTTTTGATTTTAAGTTAACGTGGTTATTCGGATAGGCCTTGGATTTTCTGGGTATCTTGACCAGCTGTTATGCCATTAAGTTTCAGAGTTTTATGTATTATAAGTTTGTGTTTAGAAGAAACATAAAAGCGAAAATATAACTATATGTGTATTTAAAAATTTGTTTATAAATTAATAAAAACATCCCTAAAGTTACCTATTATTTTTCAGCGCCCTATAACATACTTCACTTTTTATTTTCCATGTGGAATACATCTTCTGCTCTTCAAACTAAAAAAAAAGAAAAGAACAGTAATATCAACAATAAGTGAAGGAGGTTTTGATTTTTGGAATAATGTTTAGGTAAAAACAATTTTTCCAGTGTCGCTGTTATACATTTAACACCTCTAGCTGTAGTTTTCTAAATATTCTTGGGTTCTGTAGCTCAATATTGGTATTGAGTTAAAAAAAAAACGCTATTTGATTACCGAGTATAGAAAATCTGTTTCAATCAAGCAAGAAATAGTTTTCAATTTCTTTACATCCTATACATTTCTGGGTTTAAAAAAATCGAGTTTTGCGTGCGAATGTCTGAGAGTCATGATAACCTGGGTAACGTTTTTGTCATTTTGACATTGTCTCATATATAATAATAACATATAATATAGGCCTATATTTTTATATTTTTTAGCGAATTCCGTTTAACGAAAGTGGAAACTACTTCCGGTTTCTTAAAATCCTCTTACTTGTAGGCCTATACCAATTCAGCCTGATGGAAGACATTTCATGAATTAGTATTAGATTGTAAACGAAGAATTATTTCAACTTTTAAACGATTCTCACTTCGTGAAATTTGCCCTTTAATCTATTTTCATGCTATGTAGACAAAATTCATATACATGTGAAAGATAAAAAACCAAGGTAATATTATATGTTTCTCTTGAACTTTTGGAATAACTTGTTCTGAAATACAGCTGTGGTGTCAAACAACAACGACTATGTTATTTAAACTACTACAGGCTTAAAAATATATTTTTGTGTCAATTTCTAATTGAAGATGAATAAAAATAAACCTCAGGGACCATCTAATTCCTTAAAAAATGTTATATTGAAAATGCAACTCATAATTTTAATGACTGAAAACAATATTCCATACTTATAATAGGCGCAAAAATGAAATAGGCAACAATCACTATTCTTCGAACAGCGTCCACTTTTCATGCAACAACTGTTTGATAAAAAAGAAAACGTAGGTATTATATATAACTATATTTATATTAATATCTATAATCTATATCTATATCCATTTCATCGATATCATCTATATCTATTTCTGTGTCTGTATCTGTGTCTGCGTCTGTGCCTTTGTTGTTGCCTACGTCTACGCCTATGTCTACATCTACATCTACATTTATATTTCAAATAAATGGTTATTTTCTAAATTCTATTTAATAAAGATAGTTTAATTTAACTGACCTGTCTGAAAAATCACAAAGATTTGCAATACACACCAGAAGAAGGAGAACTGCGATTTTCATTCTTAATCAGCGTAGTAAAACTAAAATAAAATCATGTTGTTTCTCAAACTTAAAATAGTTTTGAGTTGATACACATAATATAGAAAAGTAATCAATTATTGAACATCTTACTTAGCAACATAACAAATGGTTAATACATTTAATATTGTAAATATATTTTTACTTTTAATTTATACAATAAAATATATATAAACATGAAAACTTTTTGTTAATGCAAATAAAAGTGTAAGATCTATAATAATTTATTAACACAGAATATAGATCGTTTGTATGAAGGCCTTTAATTGAAGAGACACAGTTTATATATGTATGTTTTTAACGTGGTGAATTTCTATTGGCTTCTACTGATAACGCAAGTAATAAATCCAGCTGAAACCAAAATCAACACATTTTAAACTTTTAACCCTTTATTTAAGGAAATAATTTCTGAATGACAATGTTCTATAAGCAATGAGTTATTGTATTGTTTTTGATTCACTTAAAACTTATGTCGAAGAAAATTTAGTTTGGAAATTATTAAAAGCTGAATATATTTTGGTTATTATAAATACCACCAGAAATTGAGGATAGTTTTTCTATAAAATAAAAATAAACTGGGAGTGATCTCCACTAAACTTCCTCGAGAAATTGGAAATAGCCTTAATTACTACTTCAGGTCAACGGAAGTTACTCAAAATTTGAAAGAAGGCAGATAATTAGAAATTTTACTTATATGTGAAATTTCATTTAACTATCTGAAAATTATAGGCTTACAAAAAATTGAAAGTAGAAAAAGTTCTACTTCCGGTTATCGGAAATCGCTGAAAAGCTGATACAGATCCACAAATTTAATATACTTCTTACATTTGAAATTTCAACAACGTAGATGTAACGGTACTCAAATTATCGTGTTTACAAACACATGCACACACACACATACATACACACACACACAGACATACGGACATGATTGCAAAATATTATATGGGAACACATTTTAGACATCTTTTTGACTGCACGAAACAGAGGATATCTAATAAAGCATAATATGAATACTATAAGTATAGGTTTCCTCTAAGCAAAAGTAATTAGTTTTTTGTTTGTTTCGTTATATGAGAGAATATAACACAGAACAATAAACCTAACTCGAACTCTATAACTAAAATACAAACACAAATGCAAACCTAACGCTAACACAAACGCAATACAAAATACAAACGGCGCCCGGGTAAGGGGGTTGCGATTTTCGTCAATACACAATTTTGCGACCAGAGTTCCAGAGCGACTATGTTAGCAACGGACATCCAATAATCGTGCGTCCTTCATAGCGGGTAAGGGGTACTAATATATTCAGCTTTAAAACTTCAACAGGCGCAAACGACTGCGCCCCGTTGATTGGACGAACAGAAGTGCCTCGTGCTCCCTTGCAAGCACTATGACGCATACGTTCGTTTAAAAAGGGCTATACTATAAATACACAATGGGCAACAATAATCGTTGACTGTATCAAACTAGGCGCGTCCCCCGAAGAAATCTGCATAATTGTTTCAGAATGCTATTTGGCGCTCTGACTTATCCTGTGAGCACTATGGCGCTATTACGCGGCACCTCTGCCTTAAAAAATGCTCTGCAAGCAGAATACTTTTAAAACGGTATGTTTAGAAGATATACTTTTACCGGGAAATCATTAAAATAAAACATATTTTAGATTGTATACTAAACAATGTACCATCATTTTACCTTTCTATTTCTTAACTATTCCTTTAGCCACTAAACCACTATAAGAAGTTCGCTATTCTGTCTGTCTTTCTGTCTGTTTACCCAGAACGTACTAGCGAAAACACATGGACATTTAAAAGTTGCACAGCGAACGACCTTGATGTAACGTTATATTTAAGACATTTTCAAAACGAAGCGATATATGTACAATTTTAAAGCCGGAGATCTACGCATGTCGGCATGCATGATTCTAGAGTATAAATAATTAAAAGTTCAAAGGTAGAGGGTGATAGATACATGGGCAACATCTGGCTCATACCATTTTACCAACCAGGGGCTTTGTGCTAGGATTTCTAATGCGCAATCATCTAACGATCGATAAGACTTCTGAGCCATGATTAGAATTGTTACATTATGTTTTTCTATGGTTGACTGGTTAACGAGATGCTAATCGTTTAATAACTAATGCAGGGTGATATTTGTAAATTTCAAAGGACGCATAAAGTGCGCCATATTGTTTTAAAATATTTTGGACAACGGCAATGATCAGCGGCAAAGTTCATGTGTAACAGGTGGTATTGAATAGCGGGTAGTGTGGTGTAGATGTGGATGTGCATGAAGTGTTAGATGATGTTGATGATGCGCAGTTTGGTTTTTGATATGGGTGGCATTGTTTTCAGCTGTTGATGTGGGTGGCCTTAGTATGGTTTGGAAGAATAAAGCGGTGTAGACTAATGAGAGTACATGGTGTTATGTGTTGTTGATGTGGATGGCATGTAGTGTGGTGTGGATGTTGATGATGTATAAAGCGATATAGACTTAGAAGAGTAGATTGTGTTCTTTATGCGCCTACCAAAGAGATGCCTAAAAGAAACTCTGCATGCAGACCACTTTAAAAATGGTAATTTTAGAACATATACTTTTACTCTCCAAAAAATTAAATCCCCACCCTCCCTCAGAAAATATGGAAATCTCTTTTTTTTAAATAAATAAAAGAACATTTTAAATTGTACACACACCAATGTACTAGGATTTTACTTATCTATTTCTTTAGCCACTAAGCCAATAGAATACTTTATTATTTTCTTTAATATTTAATAAAACACAACTATTTTAATAAATGTAAAAAAGAAGCGTGGGTCACTTCCTAAATAATATTTTAAAAAATTAAGTTGTTCAGTAGATAATGGTTCACGCGTTATTTTTCAGTTTTTTTTTAAAAATAGTAGTGTATTATTATATATTTAGAGAAAAAAAAATGCATTTAGTTCATTATCACATAAAAGCTTATTGATATAATGTTTTATACGAAAAAAAAGTGTCAGAAGGCCTACTTTAAAACTTTGAATAGAGTTGCACCGAATATACATGAAAAATGCGCGTATAATATAGATGTAAATAGTACTATATATAATACATTTATTATATATAAAATAACAGTGTTGACTTTTTTTTCTAAACCAAAGCCGAAATATCCACCTCAACTTCAAATTTAACCGGAAACGAAAAATATAATTGAAAACTGATTTTTATCTAGAAATGGTATTTTAACAAGATTTAAGATTGATCGGTACAAAGCTAGTGCACATTCATATTAAATATAGTCGTAGTCATACCCGTAAACCTTGCGTATAAGCTATGACTTGACAAAAGTCGCATTTAGAGTTATTTCATGCAACGCTTCGGAAGGTTGTGGGGGGAGGGGGGAGACAGAGCCCTGAAAAAAGTATACCGCCCCCTATAAAGACATAAAACGTATGTATAAAATATACTTTTTATTCAAACTATTGTTATAGACGAGATAAATGGCCAGTTTAGTGAAAAATAAAACGGGCGATAGAGTTGTAGTGTTCTCTATCTCTAATCCAAAGCAAAGTACCACGCTATATGTAAATATTTCCGTATTACTTTATCTAGAATAATTGATCTTTACTCAGTTCCTGCACATTGATACTAAATTGTGTTGTAGTCATACCCCTAAACCTTGCAAAAAAATGCATTTACGTTTCTCTACGATGGAAGAGTTTCTACAGCCCCCTCGAACGAAACATAATTTAAATTGAATTTTTTAACAATGCATTTGTTATGTTGGTGAGTAAGATGTACAATTAATGATTTCTTTGCTAAATTATGTGTATCAACTATAATTCTATAATTTAAGTTTATAAAACAACATGCTTTATTTTAGTTTTGCTACGTTGACTAAAATAAAAATCGCAGTTCTCCTTCTTCTGGTGTGTTTTGCAAATCTCTGTGCTTTATCAGACAGGTCAGTTAGTTAAACTATATTTATTAAAACGATTGAGATAAATTATTTGAAACATCTATATCGATACAGATACTGATAATTATACAGATAACGATATCAATACAGACACAGACAGAGATACAGATCCATATCCATATCCATATCCATATCCATATCCATATCCATATCCATATCCATATCCATATCCATATCCATATCCATATCCATATCCATATCCATATCCATATCCATATCCATATCCATATCCATATCCATATCCATATCCATATCCATATCCATATCCATATCCATATCCATATCCATATCCATATCCATATCCATATCCATATCCATATCCATATCCATATCCATATCCATATCCATATCCATATCCATATCCATATCCATATCCATATCCATATCCATATCCATATCCATATCCATATCCATATCCATATCCATATCCATATCCATATCCATATCCATATCCATATCCATATCCATATCCATATCCATATCCATATCCATATCCATATCCATATCCATATCCATATCCATATCCATATCCATATCCATATCCATATCCATATCCATATCCATATCCATATCCATATCCATATCCATATCCATATCCATATCCATATCCATATCCATATCCATATCCATATCCATATCCATATCCATATCCATATCCATATCCATATCCATATCCATATCCATATCCATATCCATATCCATATCCATATCCATATCCATATCCATATCCATATCCATATCCATATCCATATCCATATCCATATCCATATCCATATCCATATCCATATCCATATCCATATCCATATCCATATCCATATCCATATCCATATCCATATCCATATCCATATCCATATCCATATCCATATCCATATCCATATCCATATCCATATCCATATCCATATCCATATCCACATCCACATCCACTTCCACATCCAGATCCAGATCCACTTCCACATCCACATCCACATCCACATCCACATCCACATCCACATCCACATCCACATCCACATCCACATCCACATCCACATCCACATCCACATCCACATCCACATCCACATCCACATCCACATCCACATCCACATCCACATCCACATCCACATCCACATCCACATCCACATCCGTATCCGTATCCGTATCCGTATCCGTATCCGTATCCGTATCCGTATCCGTATCCGTATCCGTATCCGTATCCGTATCCGTATCCGTATCCGTATCCGTATCCGTATCCGTATCCGTATCCGTATCCGTATCCGTATCCGTATCCGTATCCGTATCCGTATCCGTATCCGTATCCGTATCCGTATCCGTATCCGTATCCGTATCCATATCCATATCCATATCCATATCCATATCCATATCCATATCCATATCCATATCCATATCCATATCCATATCCATATCCATATCCATATCCATATCCATATCCATATCCATATCCATATCCATATCCATATCCATATCCATATCCATATCCATATCCATATCCATATCCATATCCATATCCATATCCATATCCATATCCATATCCATATCCATATCCATATCCATATCCATATCCATATCCATATCCATATCCATATCCATATCCATATCCATATCCATATCCATATCCATATCCATATCCATATCCATATCCATATCCATATCCATATCCATATCCATATCCATATCCATATCCATATCCATATCCCTATCCCTATCCCTATCCCTATCCCTATCCCTATCCCTATCCATATCCCTATCCCTATCCCTATCCCTATCCCTATCCAAATCCAAATCCAAATCCAAATCCAAAATCCGTATCCGTATCCGTATCCGTATCCGTATCCGTATCCGTATCCGTATCCGTATCCGTATCCGTATCCATATCCGTATCCGTATCCGTATCCGTATCCATATCCGTATCCGTATCCGTATCCGTATCCATATTGGAGCGTAACTCCTGAGCCGGTGATCCCCGTTGTTCGAGTAGTTTGCAGTCTCTGAAAGACAATTATTTGCCCCTTCTTAGCCCGCGGTCGACTCATAAGCGTAGCGACGGGGGAGGCGTACATAAAAAAAGGGTTGAAAAAAAATTAAAAGCTCATTTTAGCTGCAGTTTTATAATATAAATACAATAAATATATAGGGGGGGGGCGGCATAATTGAAAGTTTGTCGACGGGGGGGGGGGGGGGGGGGGGGGGGCAAAATTGAAAGTTTTTCCCCGGCCGTCGGGAAGGGTCGCTACGCCTCTGGGTCGACTTTCAGGCAAATAACCGACTAGATCTAGCAAGCTATTTTATTTAATTTTGTTACCTCCCCTTAATTATTAAAAAAAATATATATATTATTCATATAATATTCTTGTAATGTTATTGGTGAAGAACGGATCTGGACAATCTCAGCAGGAATCTCTGCATTTAAAAGTGTGTCGAAACTCAGTTTTGTTGTTCACCACAAACCGACAAACAAATAAACATATATTCTAAAATAATAAAAGCTTAGTGTTAGTCCTCTCATTTTAGTATTCATTTTTTTTCCTCTATATGCTATTCAGTTTAAAAAAGGGACACAAGATAACGTACGTCGCTCTTTCAAACTTCACAACGTATTATGCGAAAAAACAAATCACTTATTTTTACTATTATAGAAACAGAAAACTAATGTTGTTTTGTTTCATTTTCAGTGCATAAAAGTTAAGCAATAGTACCACATTTGTTCATTGTGTTCCATTCATTGTGAAATACTTTGATACACTCGCAGTGTTTCTTTCAGTTTTTTCTCGAGAGGAAGGGGGGAGGTAGAGAAGAGGGTCGAACTAAATTTCTCAGAGAACGGAAAAAAATATATATTTTCTATATTAATTATATTACGTTCGGGGGTGTGGGGGCGGTATAAGTTCTTCGGGAAAGATACCTGGATCAAACTCTGCACCCACGTTATGTCCAATATTTTCTTTAGAGCAAAATATGTTCTCCATAGCAATAGAATATAACTATGCTTGCGTTATGTACTTATATCATAAGTGATCTACTAATGGATCTTATCATACTCAACCATTGTAAAAGATTGTTTTTAAAATTAATATTCGTTGAAAAAAAAACACACTCATAGTTTTATTTAAAACTATAATGAAATATTAAAACACATCTCCAAACGGCCATAAAAATGCCTTATTGGGATTTCTAATTTACTAAGTACTGACATGTTTTCTAAAAATTAAACTATAAAACTGTAATTAATTGAAAATTAACTCGTTGAAAAGGAGGACACAATTTTATGGGCTTGCTTAGGGCGTGAAAGGTGTCCATCCAATCTTGCCTACTAGCTTTGTGGGATTACCTCGTTAAACTAAATCGAGGTTTTCAAATGTGAGTAAATTATTAATGCCCACAGAATAAGTCAACTGGAATTCAGATTAAAAAACACCCCCCCCCCCTACAACATTCACATTAAAATGTAATCAGTCACTAGTATTATCATTTTAAAAGGAAAAATATAAGCTAATTATTTTCTGATTGTAAATCTGTTAATAATAATATTCATTTTATACATTTATCTAGCTTTTCCAATATATTTTTTTTCAAGAGTTATGTTTTTTTTTAAGATCAGAGGATGCGTTTGAAGTAGGTCTACCGCTAGGCAACACGTCTCAATTTTTATATACTAAACTCAGAGAAACAGATGCACTATACTTCAAATGCATCATCATATCTGAAAAGGAAAACATTCATTCTTGAAAAAATGTATATATTGAAAAAACTAGTGCATCTGTTTCTCTGAGTTTAGTATATAAAAATTGAGACGTGTTGCCTAGCGGTAGAGTGCTAGAGTGCTAGCGCGAAAGTCTCGATTTCGAATCCGGTTTCAAATCAGGAGAGTGTCCCTGAGTCCATCCAGCTCTGATGGGTACCTAACTCGCGTTAGGAAAAGTAAAAAAGTTACTGGAAATAGCGCTGATCCCATTATCTCTTAATATACCTTACCGTTACACCTACCTCACCAACACATCTACCTTATCAACACACCTACTTTACCAACCCACCTACCTTACCAACACACCCATGTCATCTCTACTGACAAACCATCTTCTTCACCAACCACCAACCCACTAACCATACCCCACAGCTGCAACAAGCAACCACTTCACTGTAATGTCTCCGTTCATTATTTAAAAGAAAGGGAAGCAACTTTGGAAAATTGTTTTTAAAAACACAACCTGATAATCGCTCTTTAATTTCAATGGTATCTTTGCACTGATTAGAAAAATTTCGAGAATTTCGACGTAATACGAAATTGTTCTTATTTTTCAAGGTACGATTCTACAGAAGAAAACATGAAAATTAAGTTAAACTTTCCAATATTTAGCGGTGTAGCTTAGTTGTGTAGTTTTACTGAAGAATAATTTTCTATCAAAGAAATAGGGGGAGGGGGATTAAACATTAAATCTTAAAAAGCTTGTTTCAAAACTGGACTGTAGTCGGTGAGCAAATGATGATGTAGGGTGTGTAATCCGGTCAGACAAGTAACACCCACCTTCTTAATCTTTAAGCTAAAATGGTATACGCCTTCGAACTCTGCCTTGAAGACGCCATTCTGTTCATCAAACTTGTGGACATTGCCCTGGTTGACCGTAGTGTTGTAGTGGGTCACTTTAACGTGGGTCACGTTGGTGGGGACCTGGCCTTGGTGGTAGGCCGAGAACACGGATGACCTTTTGAGGGTTGCTGTGGTGAGAGGTAGAAAGGTGATTTGTTTCAAGTAGAGTTCATTTTTTCTTAACCGCGGCATTTGAAGGAATGGTGTGGTCAGCTCTATGCGCAGCCGCCTTTGTTTTCCCTAACTTAAGTTAGATACCCATCAACGTTAGGACGACTCAAGGACATTCTACTCACTTGAACTTGGATTCAAACTTGAGGCTTTCAGATTAGCAGTATCTCTACCGCTTTGCCACGCCGTTCCAGTAACATGTGCTATCGAATGTTATTTTAATGGATGGAACTCAGTAAATTGTATCAAACTTTGTTGGAGTCAATAGACTCAACTACGCCGGAACTAAACAGATTGGTCTAAATATTAGAGGTCAGTACATTGAACTCCATCTTGATGGCACGCCGCCTTGACGTGGTGGGATGGCTTGTGTGATCCAGCGACCACCAGAGCTATGCAGGCGGGAGCCTAGTGCTCCTGGCAGGTCTAACCAAGTTGGACAGATCTGCGCGGGAAGGGGCCAGACCAAACGTTGTGCCCTGGTCCTCCAGGTTGGGGGTTGTGCGATGGGCTAACTACTCGTCCACATAAAACAACATATACTTACAGAAACCGACGCCAAATCTGAAATTAACGCCAGCGAGTATGTGACTCCCTCTTTCGTCGCGACCCTGGAATGGTAAATGGGACCCAGGGTAAAACTCTGGTCTTCCCAGACTGGTGAATTTTATTTAAAGTTGGACGGTCAATGATCTCAACAACCAAGCAAGCTCTGTGATATCATCTTGACTGAAGTTACAAGCTAGATTGTCTATTTTCAATTTATGTATACATTGTGCATCTAATGGGCTATCTCTCCGCTCGATGATGTCTTTGCCATCAAGTACTTCTAGTGCTAAGTCTTTGTCAGGATAGATGCTACCTAAAAAATAAAAGTAATGAAAAGTTATTTTTATACTTGTAGAAATTTCACTCATTTATGTTATTTATGATGAACAAACATAAATAATTAAAAATAAAAATAATAAAAATATAATAATTGTTGGCAATAAAGTTTAGTGTGTAGATTTTTGTAAATTTCTCTGTGTATGTCTGCTTGTGTTACGTGATGTATGTATACAGGGGGGGGGGGTGTTGTTGTTCTCCACTCCACGCATCCACGTTGGAACAAGGAGGTTTACCAAATTCGCTGTATTCGCTGTCCCCTTGATGATTGATTCAAAATTTAAATAATACATGCACGTTAAAATAAATATATATAAGTAGCATAATAAATTTAAATAAACGTTTATTTTGATCGTAAATGAATAAAATATATTTTTTTCAAGAAGCAACAAAACACAAACTGTATTTGAATTAAGCATCATGTAGTGTTAATTAATAACGACAAGTTTGGCTTATATAAGATGTGTTTGCTATTTATACAATATTTTTAAATATTCGCAATACCCAACAAGAAATTTATTTTATTTTAGGCAAGAGAATACCAAAATCGTTTTGCGTGTTTAAGAAAGTGTTCATAAATACTTTTGCAATGTGTCAAACGAACAGCAAACCACATAAAATGAGAAAGGCCACTGCTGACATAATGAAAGTCAAAGCAAATATTAGGTTGCAATAAAATTAATATACGTGGGGCATCGATTATTTTTTCTATTGACGTGTTTAGAAATTCTAATTAGGGGATTTTTAAAAATATTTTATTTCCAAATACATTATTTAAAAATGGATTAGATAGCGTATATTTCTTTTTCTATATCCTTAGATTTATATATATATATATATATATATATATATATATATATATATATATATATATATATCTAATAACATACATTATTTTATTTGAAATATATTTAAATATATTTAAATAGATTATAGGGGTCATCCATAAATCACATCACGCTTTGTTTGGACGATTTTTACCTCCCTCTTCCTTCCGTCACACATTATCACAAAAAGCCAGACGCCCCCCCCCCCTCCCCAAATAACGTCACATCTCAGCCTACACCCCCCCCCCCCCCACACACACACACACCTCAGACTAACAGTTGAATTTTTCTTAAAATACGATATATTTCCAAAATCTTGTCTGAACTCTGTCAAAACTCTGTTAAAACAGTTTTATAAAACGCGAAAAAACGGCTAAAATTCGTTTTCTAACATTGCTTTTTTATAATGCGAAAGTGTGACGTCACACCATCTGAACATCCCCCCCCCCCTCACGCCACTCATTGCATACCGTCTCAAAACTACGGATATTCCCTCCCCATTTATGGACGACCCCAGAGGAAAGCAGAGGAAACAACTGTGTTAACAGTTTATTTCAAAATGTTTGGAGCTTTATGAGAAAACTGGTGGATATTGTAGACTGTAGACTGGTAACTAGACCATATTTAGTTAAACCAAAATGTCAAAGATAATTATTGTTACGGGCCAGTTGTAGGTTAGTTTAGAATAGGTTAGAATAGTCTAGAACTAGGGGAGAGTGCCTGTGTGAGTGGAGTTCACCTTACTGTGTAGTTACCCTTGTGTGTTTATGTCTTGTAATCCCAAGGTCGAATGCGGGTATAAAAGGGGGAGTGAACGATTGTGGGGGGCAGTCAGCGGATTAGTAGCGGTTAGGACGAGGGCTGTTATGGTACGCTTGAATGCATTGAGACAAATAAAAGTAGTGAAGTTAAACACGAAGCGTTGTTATTGATTTGAAATGAACCCAGAACGTAACAACTGGTGGCCAGTATGAATCAAGTAGAAGCATAAACTTGATGCTGTCCTGTCGTTTGCCTGATGCTGTCCTGATGTTTGCCTGATGCTGTCCTGCCGTTGCCTGATGCTGTCCTGTCGTTTGCCTGATGCTGTCCTGTCATTTGTCTGATGCTGTCCTGTCGTTTGCCTGATGCTGTCCTGATGTTTGCCGGTTGCTGTCCTGATGTTTGCCGGTTGCTGTCCTGATGTTTGCTGGTTGCTGTCCTGATGTTTGCTGGTTGCTGTCCTGATGTTTGCTGGTTGCTGTCCTGATGTTTGCGGGTTGCTGTCCTGATGTTTGCCGGTTGCTGTCCTGATCTTTGCTGGTTGCTGTCCTGATGTTTGCTGGTTGCTGTCCTGATGTTTGCCGGTTGCTGTCCTGATGTTTGCCGGTTGCTGTCCTGATGTTTGCCGGTTGCTGTCCTGATGTTTTCCGCTTGCTGTCCTGATGTCTGCCGCTTGCTGTCCTGATGTTTGCCGGTTGCTGTCCTGATGTTTGCCGGTTGCTGTCCTGATGTTTGCCGGTTGCTGTCCTGATGTTTGCCGGTTGCTGTCCTGATGTTTGCCGGTTGCTGTCCTGATGTTTGCCGGTTGCTGTCCTGATGTTTGCCCGTTGCTGTCCTGATGTTTGCCGGTTGCTGTCCTGATGTTTGCCCGTTGCTGTCCTGATGTTTTCCGGTTGCTGTCCTGATATTTGCCGGTTGCTGTCCTGACGTTTGCCGGTTGCTGTCCTGACGTTTGCCGGTTGCTGTCCTGACGTTTGCCGGTTGCTGTCCTGGTGTTTGCCGGTTGCTGTCCTGGTGTTTGCCGGTTGCTGTCCTGACGTTTGTTGGATGCTGTGGGGATGCCGTTAGCCCGACGCTATAGCTGTTTGACAGAGTATGTAACAACATCGACTGTGAGTTGCAAATTTTTGTGATGTAGAGTGGTTGAGATATGAGTAGGAGTCGTAAACCAGTGTAGCCATAGAGCGCAGGTTGACTCAAATTTTGATGTAGAATGGTTGAGATATGAGTAGGAGTCATAAACCAGTGTAGCCATAGAGCGCAGGTTGACTCAAATTTTGATGTAGAATGGTTGAGATATGAGTAGGAGTCATAAACCAGTGTAGCCATAGAGCGCAGGTTGACTCAAATTTTTTGTGATGTAGAATGGTTGAGATATAGGTAGGAGTCGTAAACCAGTGTAGCCATAGAGCGCACAGGGTAGACTCAAATTTTTGTGATGTAGAATGGTTGAGATATGGGTAGGAGTCATAAACCAGTGTAGCCATAGAGCGCAGGTTGACTCAACTCAAATTTTTTGTGATGTAGAATGGTTGAGATATGGGTAGGAGTCGTAAACCAGTGTAGCCAGAGAGCGCACAGGGTAGACTCAAATAAAATTTGGTCTGGAAAGTTCTTAGATTCGGTACGATGCAACTGGGTGTGCATGATTTTTTTTTTTTTTTTTGTTTGTTAGTTACACGAATGATTTGTGCTAGCTCGAAATTGTAGGAGTTCTGTATATTGTCATTATGTATTTCATTGTATATACAATCTGTCATATACATTCTTCTGAATGTATATTTTTAACTTGTCTACTAGTGTATGTGTATGAAAGGCTTTGTGTTTTTTTATTTAGCTAGGATTTGTTAGTCAGTATTTGTAGTTATTACTACAAATACTTAGGTGGGGGGTAGTGTTACGGGCCAGTTGTAGGTTAGTTTAGAATAGGTTAGAATAGTCTAGAACTAGGGGAGAGTGCCTGTGTGAGTGGAGTTCACCTTACTGTGTAGTTACCCTTGTGTGTTTATGTCTTGTAATCCCAAGGTCGAATGCGGGTATAAAAGGGGGAGTGAACGATTGTGGGGGGCAGTCAGCGGGTTAGTAGCGGTTAGGACGAGGGCTGTTATGGTACGCTTGAATGCATTGAGACAAATAAAAGTAGTGAAGTTAAACACGAAGCGTTGTTATTGATTTGAAATGAACACAGAACGTAACAATTATCTTTTTCATAGTATTAATAATATACTAAACGAACAAAAACTCATTTAGTAGTTGATCGTAGCGAAATGACTACCCAATAGACTGGAAAAGTCTATGTAATCATACTAAACTTTTAAAAAATTATTTTTTAAAATATGGCAAGCGATAAAATTATAGCTACAATTTTAAAAATTAAAGTCGATTAGGAACCATCGATTACACTCCTTTTCAGATTTTTGTATTGAACATAAGCCGTTCAAAATGATTTTGAATTTTTGTATAAATTTAAATATTTAATAAAACCGCCCTCAACCCCACCTTCAACTGAACTGAAGTGGCCAGGGAGAGTAAAAAGATTAAAGTCATAACATTTTTTGTCCGTGATAAATACGAACAAGGTGATTCAAGAAAACAAAATGGCGAACAAGGGAATATTTTCAGTTCGATTCAGGGTTTTAAAATTCGTTTGTATCCCTTTTCATTATAGTTGGCTTATTTTTTTATGACTGTTATGCTCAGATTACTAATATCTAACATTATTCGTATTAATTGTTACCAATGTTTTTGTAGAATGTTTTTAACGCATGTTTCATTATTTTTGTTAGGCCTGTGACTACTCACTGTAAGTTCTGTGAGTGCTCTAAGCTAGAGATCTAGAATCAAGCCATACGTATCTAGATCTAGACCTAGATCTAGATCTTATCTAGATCTAGATTATCTAGACTAAAATAGATTTATATCGAGAATCTAGTTCTAGATTCTAGGAGGAGTACTAGAGTTTAGAGATCTATTCTAGATCTAGATTCTAGAATAGATCTAGCTAGATCTAGATCTAGAATTAAGTAGAATCTATTAACTTTCATTTAATTATTATCTAGACCTAGTCTTGAATCTAGATCTAGATCTAGATTTCTAGATCTAGAATCTAGATCTAGTCTAGTAGTAGATCTAGTTCTAGATCTAGTATGTTACGGCTTTTTAATATGTTTAATTATTTATTAAATATAAAAACACTAGATCTAGATCTAGACTAGATCTATTCTAATTTATAAACTTAATACTCAATAATACTTTATAATACTAATAACTAATACTAACTAGATCTATAGATCTTATAGCTAGTTAAGTAACTTTATATTGTACGACAGTAGATCTATTAAGTATAAGTCAAGTAGTAGAGAATAAGAGATCTACTCTAGTCTAGATCTAGAAGTTACATATTTATAAAAATCTATATTAAATAATTCATTAAGTATATTGAAGTATTTTAAGTTAATAGTAATAATAGATAAGTTAAATAAATTAGGCCCATAGTTTATATTATAAATGTGTAGCTGGTATAAACTAGTTTTATAGACTAGTCATATAATAAATAGTCTAATAAATGATTAGTCTAATTTGTTAGAGCCTACTTGTTAAAATATATTTACTATAGTAGTAGTATTCTATGGGACAGATGAGAGTCCTAATACTTACTTTGTTAATATGATTAGGGCCTAGTTAGAGGTAATTACTAATTAGACTTATGATGACTTATGTTAGTCTAATAACTAATAGATTCTTATTTAATATCAGTAGGTCTATAGGCTTAAAATAGTATTGTAAAAAAAATAAAGTATGCTTAATTTTTACAGTTGTCATATTACTTTTAGTTCAGTAGGCCTATCTAGACTGTAGATTTAGATGTAGTAGCTTAGTAGTAGTCTAGTAGGCCTGTGATTGGGTAGGTATTTATTATTTGTATGTAAGTTAAGCAAAGTTAACTAGGCTTAATAAGGCTATAATTTTAAACTTGTAAAAATAACATGTAGCCTAAATAAAAGGTTACAGACTAGTACATTAAATAATATCCAAAATTTAAGTTTAATCTAGATTTGTAGTCTTACAGTAATTTTAGGCCTCAAATAATAATAGTAAAAATTACTGAATAGAAGAGTAGGCTTATTAGTAAAGAGCTGTCTTATTTCAGTTCTACTTAATTAACTTAATATATGACTTAGTCTACTCTTAGTATTATATAGTGATCTTTAGAATTTAAAATGCAGAATAGTTGATAAAGCCAAAAGGTGTCAATTGTCATAGATGGATTAACTTACTAATCAAATTAATATAATTATCCTAATATTTATTCTAGTATGTGTATGAATTAATGATAGTTATAGTAGCCTAGTTTGAATATCAATTTTCAACTAATTCCTGAGGTGGCTAAACATAAGTAGTAGATCTTTATTGATACCTTTTTCTTTTTTTTTAATGATATATACATGACTTTTGGACTCTTTTGAAGGCCTATTGTATTTTATGACAAACTCCTTACATTAAAATATTAAAAGTAAACTATTAGACCTATATTTTTAATGAATGGTAATGGTTAGATAGCCCATACAATCCAATACATAAATACACTTCATTGCTTTATGATCTTTATAAGACAGACAAATATTTTTATTTATAACATTAAGAGTTGAAAGTATGTAAACATAATGAGTTTAATATAACAGTTTATGAAATTCATTTGTTTTTTTTTTAGATATTGTGGATTATACAACTGCATACAGAGAAGACAATAGTCAAGATGAAGCTCAATTTAAAAACTGATCCAAGGATACATGTTGGACCCAAGAAAACTTGTTCATATTGAACAATTATTTTTTTTAATATTCTGAATGAATATGGTAATTAAAAAAAGAAAATATAAACTTTGTTATGTTTTTTTTTCAGCACTGGTTGTGTGTGCTGGTGTATGCGGAAACTAATTATTGCTACCTTTATTCAATAATTAACTTAAACTGGCGAACTATAAATAGTTTTTAAGAATATGGTGCTGAAGTAGATTTCACCTAGTTTTGTTGCCCTTCCATATTAATAAATTGTATGGTCAGGAAAATGTCAAACAGCTTTTACTAAGTTTTATTGTCCATAACCAGTCAGGTACCAGTTAAAGCTGCTTTGAATTTGAATCAGAGACAACCTAAAGGATTAAAATTTCAACTCAAGAACTTTTGTTTTAGCAAATGTGTTCACAAATATGTAGTCCCACTATAAGTCTTACATTTGCATATATCTATCATAGCTGTAAAACATAATGATAAGGGAAGAATCAAGAATATGGGTTTTTCTCAATTCTAGCCATACCACAAATACCAGCATATAAATGTAGACCAAGCTTAGAGAAATATGGCTGATAACTAACCATCAACCACAAATACAACAAACTATAATCACTGCCTGTTTCCTGGTAATGTGTTGTTATTGGCTGTGCAAGTTTATGAACATGTAATTGTTTATAAATTACAAAAGAAAAAGACTTGCTGATCAGATGCATTCCAGATATTTGAGGAAAAGATGTTTTCTATAAAGGATAGGCAGCTGTAGCAAATGAGGTTAGGGAAATGTTGAGTTAAGATAAACTATTTAATAATTGTAATGGCAGAGATACCATCAAAACAACAAATGTAATTAGGTTTGTATGACTAATTAATGAATATCCTATAAATTATAGCAAAATGTTGTAGTGGTCTCGGACTTTGGTGGGGGAGATTTGGACCTTTGTGTCAAGGGCAGTAGCGTGGGGGGGGGGGGCGCCAAAATGGGTTGGAAAAATAAATTGAAAAGGTTGAGGGGGTGCAAATCAAAAGTTTAAGGGGGGGGGGGAGGGGTGCAAATCGAAATCTTGAGAGGGGGGGGGTGCAAATCGAAATCTTGAGGGGGGTGCAAATATAAAGGTTTGGCGCAGGCAAGGGTCGCTACGCCTCTGGTCAAGCGGGAGGGGTTCAGAAAGTAAGATGACACTTTTCCATGTTCAACAAACACTCTTGTTAAGAAACTGAATTTAAGCCCTTATTTTCATTATTAAAAGTTGTTTTATAAATTGTTATAAAATAATTCATCAATAGGCCTACACTGAATGTTGGAAAAGCCCATAGGTCTAAATATTTTATGAAAATCGCTGCTTTAAAAACAAAATAGCGGGGGGGGGGGGGGGGGGGGGTTGGCTTAGGTTTACTTTTTTGGGGAAGGGGGAGGTCTGGCATCGTTGTGACATCGTTAATAGATGACCCCATAGTCAGAGGTCGATCTAGATTGATTAGGCCTATATTAAATGTTGATATTAATTACGCTTTACTTATTATTACAATGGAATATAGCCTAGTAGTTTATTTATATTAAATAATATAACATCCCCTTTCACCACAACACCCTGACTATACTAATCCAAATTAAAATAAAAATGTTTTGTAAATTACTATTATATTATTAGTAATTTTGTGTTTAAATATTTTTAGCCTTAGTAAAACCGGAAGTGACTTTGCACTTATTTCACAAATGTTATAAAATATTCAATTTTGGTTCAAAAATGTGCTTTCTGGCAACACAAAGTGGAACCACTTTTGGAACCACTTTTCCAGTCTATTGTCACACTACAGATTTTAAAGTGTATCAACAAACAGAGCGTATTGTGGTCTGCAAAAAAATAAATAATTTCCCAATAGATTTTGTTGATATCATAATTTTAAAAATGCTGTTATTGTATGGCGAAAATAAAATTATATATTAGAAAAACATAGGGACGGAATGGTCAAGCGCTAGAGAGCGTGACTGCTAACCCGTAAGTCTCGAGTTCGAATCCGAGTTCGAAGTCCTTGAGTCCACCCTACTCACGTTAGGGAAAGTAAAGGCGGCTGGGCATAGTGCTGACCACACTATCTCTTCATATGCCGAAGTCACAGAAACAAGTGAACTCTACTTCACTTGCCATATAGACCGTCGGGTTTGAAAAGGGAAATTTACTTTTTTTTAAACATACTCGCTGGCGTTACTGTCACTCTTGTGATATCTGCCAAACATGGATGGGAGGAAGGAGTGTTTCTTCCAGTTTATTTTCTCCTGGGGGGGGGGGGCTTAAATTTCCGGGGAGTTGGAGGACAATGTTAATTTTTTTTTCTATATAAAATCCATTTTGTCTAGGGTGGGGAACATGTCTGGAAGAAACTCTGGGATATACAACTCTTTTTCCATGGTAACGGATGTTACAAGATTTGTATTGAAACATTACTGTTTATATATTATTATCGTATTGCATACTAGCTTGAGCGAGTGATCCGACTTGTGGTATTTCTGTTGCTTGTAAGCAAACATTACTACTCGCTGTCTAGGAACATTGTTGATAAGATTGGTTGATACTTTGATTTATTGTTAAAATGAAAACGTTGGTTTAGTAGGTTTTGAGTTCCTGTTTATTTCGACCGTCAAACGAAGAAACGATACTTAGCTGCAAATTAATTAGCATCAAATCAATATAAAGCTTACATATTGTAATCTAAATTGACTTTAGCATACTCAATATTTAGTGGTTGGTTTTATTATTCGGACAATAACTAGCTTGACTTAATCCTCTTTACTCATCATGGAACATAAGTCCTTAACAATCCACTCTGTCCGATATCCGGTTCCCCTAAACATAGGTTCTGTTTTTACTGAATTCGGACAATACTCAAACATTGTTCTGTATATTTTATTTTTTAGACCGTCATTTATACTTTCCACACGATGACCTTCATATTTTTATACATACAAGTAAAAAAATAAATAACTCACAGCAAAAATCCTTAATCAAAATACCTTGGACTTTATAAAGTTTCTAATAAAAATTGTTCTAAGTGACAGAGTAGGTTTTGTCCCCTACTACCAGTGATCCTACAAAGTTGTTTAACGGCTGGTCTTTCTTAAAATATTATTATAAAAGTATATGTAGAGAAAAGTAGTATACTATCTAAGACACATGGGGCAGATGAAGTAGAGATCATCTGTTTCAAGATCTCAGCATGCTAGGTTGACACAATGGTCAGCACTATGCCTAGCCGCATGTGTTTCCCTAGTGTGAGATAGGTACCCATCAGAGTTGAGGGTACGGAATGCGATACACTAAACCCCAGTCCAAATACCATCGGATTGTTCTTGTCAGTATTTGCTTTATTCGCTATGTTTTATTAAACAGCAACAATTTGACACACTTTGCTTCGCATAATCAAGAATTAATGCTATGATGTCACTGTCTATGCCTAAACAAATCCCTCTTTTTTTCACTAATAGCAAAGCCCAGGTGGAATCAACATATTACACACACATTTATTGTGTACATTATGTTATTGTTTTAATCATTGAATACATCTTAAAACTTTATCTCTTTCATTAAATCATTCTAGAAATAAAATCAATTTAAATCCAACACACAGAAGACGCTTGCGGTCTTGTTTGATGCAAAAGATCTTCCAATAGAAATCTGGAACTGAAAGGTTATTGTTTATTTTATAATATAAAACAATAGATAGTGTAGCACTTGGGTCGTGTAAGAAAACTTCTGTAACAGTCCATACTCAAGGCTTAAAAACAGCCGTTTTCCGTTTATTTACAGCTCAACAAGGTAAGGAGTGTGTGTGCGATATATATATATATATATATATATATATATATATATATATATATATATATATATATATATATATATATATATATAATACACACAATGAAAAGAGCCATTTAAAGCTTTGAACATATCAATTGACTATGTCATATAGGCTATATATATATATATTTAAAATATATCTCTATCTCTTGGTCTTGGGATAGTTATCAGTGTTGTATTTTAAGAATAATTTGAGGTTCTTTTATGTGCAATACTTTTTCAATACACACATACATTACCTTCATTTTACGTTTGGAAAACAAACTTGAGCATATTTACTGCGAATGTGAATATTATATATATATATATATATATATATATATATATATATATATATATATATATATATATATATATATATATATTGTTCCATATCCTTAATTAATTAATTAGAAATATTTTCACAGATAAGATATGTGACGTAGTAGCCGAGACGATTGTATGCACACAAAAATGTAAAGTTATGTGTTCGGCATTGAAGCAGACATTATACATATATATTTTTTTTTAATCTTCTTTTTATTGTTATAAGTTAAACGTTAGCTTTGTTTATTTATTTAAGCTGTGTTCCTGTTTAATTTACAATATTATTCCAATAATATCATACATTTTCGTTTGGATACGATTGGGAGATCTACAAATTAAAAAATATGAAGAAAGCAATGTTTTTTTTCCTTGTAGTATTTACATTTGAATGCGCAATTCACTGTTTAATGACTTTTTTCGGCAAAAAAAAAACAATAATTAAAAAAAAAACAAATGAAAAACAACAAATAAAACAAAAGACAAATATTGGTTAAAAACCTAACAAAGACAGCAATACATAACGGATTTGTAAAATAAAATATTACATTGTTTAAATGAACAGGAAATAATTTGAAAATACACAAAAAACAAGGTATTTTTTCTGCAAATATATTTAACATATAAAGACACGGGGTCGTCCCTAAATGACGTCACACTCCTAAGGGGGAGGGGTGTCCGTAATTTGTCACCGTGTGTGATGACAGGGGGGGGGGATGTTTCAGGTGGTGTGACTTCACACTTTTGCATTATAAAAAAATGTTAGAAAACGAATTTTAGTCGTTATTTCGCGTATTAGAAATCTGTTTAAATAAAGCGTAATAGGAATTGATTAGAATGCTCTATGATGATAGAGTTCTGACAAAATTTTGGAAAAATATCGATGATTTAAGAAAAGTTAAACTGCAATTTTGAAGGGGGTTCTAGGCTGAGGTATGACGTCATTTTTTTGGGATGGGGGAAGGGGATGAGGCTTTTTGTGACAATGTGTGACGGAGGGGACAGGGGATGTAAAAAAACGTTAAAAAAGCGTGACGTCATTTATGGATGACCCCCTTATTACCTGCAGTAGTATCCATCGCAACAGGGTAACTGGGTATATACACATTCCTGCCATTTTCCCCGGCACCAATCATCACTGACGGTTAAAACACACAAGAGAAGAAGAGCAAATAGGATACAAAATCAATCTTTGTTTAACGCAATCACTGATGGTTTAAACATACAAGAGAAGAAGAAAAAATTGGATACAAAATCAATCTGTTTAACGCAATCACTGTTGGTTTAAATATACAAGAGAAGAAGAACAAATAGAATACAAAAGTCAACGTTTGTTTAGCGCAATCACTGATAGTTCAAACATACAAGAAAAGAAGAACAAATAGGATACAAAATAAATCTTTGTTTAACGCAATCACTGATGGTTTAAACATACAAGAGAAGAAGAGCAAATAGAATACAAAAGTCAACGTTTGTTTAGCGCAATCACTGATAGTTCAAACATACAAGAAAAGAAGAACAAATTAGATACAAAATCAACGTTTGTTTAACGCAATCACTGATGGTTTAAACATACAAGAGAAGAAGAACAAATAGAATACAAAAGTCAACGTTTGTTTAGCGCAATCACTGATAGTTCAAACATACAAGAAAAGAAGAACAAATTACATACAAAATCAACGTTTGTTTAACGCAATCACTGATGGTTTAATCAAAACAAGAGAAGAAGAAGAAATAGATAACAAAATCAACGTTTGTTTAGCGCAATCACTGATGGCTTAAACAAACAAGAGAAGAAGAACAAATTGGATACAAAATCAACGTTTGTTTAACGCAATCACTGATGGTTTAAACATAAAAGAGAAGAACAAATAGAATACAAAATCAATCTTTGTTTAATGCAATGCTTGTTAGTAGCTTAGTCAAGATATTATAAGAAGATATTATAAGAAGACGGACCAATCATAAGTAGTTAAAAACAGGGGTGGACTGGACCGGTGGGCACCTTAGTAAGAGATAGGGGGAGGGGCCAGTAATGGTGGTGTACTAGGTCTTATAGTGCGTGAACTTTTAAAATTAAAATTGCCGGGTAAATTACCATCCAGATTAGGCTTATCATCAGACGCTGGTGGAGGAAAATGTACAATGACAATGTCTTCTTCTTTTCTTCTTCTGCGTTCTTTTTTTAGTGTTGGAAGGGATCCCCTCCAACACAGTTATATATACGTGTCAACTGGTTATGCGCCATTGAGGCCATTGACTCCGATTTCAGCCTGATTTTTTTGGATTTGTTTCCATAGCATTTGTCCAACCTCGAACAAACTACAAGGCATCTGTTGTTTGATTTTGGAGTTGTATCTCCTAGACTAGTGGATGTCCCCAGCTAATCTGCCCGAGGGTTCGAACTCGAGACTTTTCGGTTTAGCTTTACCGACTGGACCACGTCGCACCCCTACAATGACAAATGTGGTCTGGGGTTGGGGTCCATTTTTGTAAACTAACCTACAGCCAGTCCAACCCTGGTTTAAGATGTGAAGAAAAAAACAACAACATACCGTTTCTCTAGATGTCCAGCTATAAAATGTTAAATAAAAAAAACATACAATTTAGATGTTAAAATTGATCTTTTGTATAAGAGACTTTAAACAGTAATAAAAATGAATTAGTCACGGTGTTTGCCTTTAAACGTATTGAGTTCTTGAAGTACGTAAAGACGGACAGGCCTAGTGCTTACTCAACCAATCTGTCATAGCTTAGATAGATAAAATAAGACTAGACTGGTAGCGACTAATAAGGACGGTGTAAATTTTACGGTAGACATTTGGTTCGAGAGTATAGAGTCCTTTCATATGACGTCACGTCCGTTCGTGAATGTAAACATCCGCCATCTCGGTGTACAGATCTACAGTCAAAATGGTGATCTGTGCGGTGAAAGTTTGTGATACTCGAAGTGGCAGATCAAAAGGGATTCCTTTATTTCGACTGCCAAGGGTTATATTAAACCTAGATGATAGAGATCGACAGTTAACAGAACATAGGCGCCGTCAATTTTTAGCCAATATTTATCGCAGCGGGTGAGTGAAGCAGCGGGCAAATAAGATGCGAATCTGTTCTCGACACTTTGTTTCAGGTAAGGACAGTAAAATAATAACCTTCATTTTAATTACCTATAAAAGATAACTATTATTCGGACCGCAGATCTAGATTCTGGATTTAGGGTGACTGGCTCCGCTGGGTAGACATAGAATCTAGAATCTACTTATTTACTTAAATTTAATTACAAAATTTAGATCTGCATTCGATTCAAAATACACCCATAATAAATCAAAAGTAGTCATAATAGGCCTAATAAAGCATTTAATTGTCTCTAAGATCTGAAATCTCGCTCTATAATCTAATCATTTTTTGAGCAAACGAAATTTTCTGAAATTGAAATAAATTGTATGAGTATGACTAGACTTAGATCTAGAATCTGCTATTTAAATTAAATTGTAAAAAGTGTATACACGCATGTAGTTGATATTATTGTAGTTGAAGGCTTTAATAAATTATTAAGGCCCAAAAACAATGGACCCAGTCTACAATTGATACAATTGCAGGTCTACATGGGGCCTACAGTATAGTAGTTTACAGAAGGCACCTAGTGTGTAGCTAGTATACTAGTGTGTAGGTTTCCCCTGATAAGCCATGTGTGCTCTAAATGACATAACATGACATCGAGGTGAGAAATGTTGAGGGGAGAGCAGTGGGACTTTCCCCTTTGTTCTCCCTGCTGGGCCCTGAGGGTCAAAATTATATAAGAGATACTATCTCTATGGGGCTGGGTATCACGGAGGTGAGAAATGTTCAGGGAAGGGCAGTGGTACTGGCTCCTCTTTGGTTTTATTGTGGGTTAGAAAAAAGTTGGGGCTGGCCATCATGAGGGTTGAACATCAGTATTAATGTGTCTGATCACTTCCCTGCTGGATTATAAGGGTCTTAAATTGTATAACATGCTACCCAGATTGGCTGAGATTGGTTATTACCCGTGAATTATATTAGCCGTTGCAGTGTTGGTTTTGTAAGAGTTATCCTAAGAGTTCAAGTTTTTTAACGTATTTTTCCTTTTCCGCCGGTGCGGTTCTTTACATACAGTGAACGCGTCAAGCGCTGGTGAACAGCTGATTGTGTTTACGTCCGGTGTACACCACTGTGGCGGCGGACGCATGTATCTCGTGATTTAGGTCACGTGTTTGCAAGGACTCTCTAGCGTTTCTCTAGATGTCCCGCTATAAAATGTTAAATAAAAAAAAACATACAATTTAGATGTTAAAATTGATCTTTTGTATAAGAGACTTTAAACAGTAATAAAAATGAATTAGTCACGGTGTTTGCCTTTAAACGTATCGAGTTCTTGAAGTACGTAAAGACGGACAGGCCTAGTGCTTACTCAACCAATCTGTCATAGCTTAGATAGATAAAATAAGACTAGACTGGTAGAGACTAATAAGGACGGTGTAAATTTTATGGTAGACAATTTGGTTCGAGGGTATAGGGCTGGTAAGTAGGTCACCAACCAGTTCTATGGCTAATGCAGATTTTATTGAGCAGTAGAACTGGTTGGTGACATACTTACCAGCTCTATTGTGTGCGTGTCTAATAAAATATTTGTGGCGTGAGTTGAATTGAGCATGACTCGACAATGTTACCGATGACGTAGGACGCAACATTGAAGACAGTTGGGGGTTAGCCATTGTAGGAAAATGACGTGTTTTGATATTGTGTAGTTCTTGTAATTGATAATAAAATTAATTCTATTTTATGATCTAAGTTGTTTATATCGTCAACTTAGTGTCGTCGGAAAATAAGAGTGTTCCCGTCCTCAATACATATTTATAGTAATATAACTGGAGTGTTATTTATAGCAGTAGTCATCATATAGTTTAATATAGCAACGCATACATTTCACCCCATCAAAAAAACCCTTCACGTGTCGAGGTCAAGATGTACATGAACTCTACTTCACAAATGATCGCCATTTGAAATTATCTTATTTTCATGTATGTTTTCAGGTTTTGCAATAGACATGCACGCAGTAATTCCCAAAGATAATTATATTATTAAATATATCTTGCGTAATTACAAACTATCAAACATTCCCGATATACCAACTTTTAATCAACCGCTACATCTAACTACTTTATGCCCTCCTTCCAAGATAAAAATAGAAAGTAAATAAAGAAAATAAAATTGACAAAGCAGCCGACCCAGATTATTCACTCAACTAGTGGTGAAGTCTAATTCTAGCGCTTTTCTCCTAAGGGTCTCCACAAGAATACGTTAACGTTAGTAAACCTATAGCAATACAACATGTGAACATATTACCTCTGTTCATCAACATGAACGAAGTGGCTGTTGTAAGCAATACCATCAGGACCACAGCAACTTTAATGTTCAACATGTTCGTGTTTTCACTTTGCCAGCTCCTCACTGAATGCTAAGGTAACGTAGCTTGATGGTATGCGCTAAGCAAGTTAATTTAACTTGAATGTAATTGGTTTTACATAAATAATGTTAACAACATCAGGAAATCTATTTTTTTTATATTTCTCATCCAAAAAGGAACAGTGTGTTATATAATTTCAAAGTCAAAAAGGAACCTATGGAGTTCTATTTACGCTAAATTGAAAACATTTCACATAATATGGAACTAATACTCTAAATAGGGAACCTTGTTTTATTACAATCCTAGGGATAATCCGCTTGCTTTGACACGCGGACCTGCCATTTTTAATGTAAAAGCAATCTTGTTGTGATAAAAAAATAAATCGATGGATTGACATAAACCTGCTTTATACTGATTGTTGATCGAATACGAAATTCGGAGCAAATGTCTATATATATATATATATATATATATATATATATATATATATATATATATATATATATATATATATAATTCAAGTTTAGTAAAAAAAAATATGCTTTCTTGCAACAAAGTTTAGGAACCAGCTTTTCATGCCTATAGTTACACAATTCTTTCACCGTGTGCGTGGAACTCTGTCATAAACGCTCTAGAGAAAAGACAAGACAAACAAAAACTTTTACAGTCAAATGAAAACAAAACTTTCCACGACTGAGACGTATATATATATATATATATATATATATATATATATATATATATATATATATATATATATATATATACATGCCGCAAGCGCTGCAAATTGAGTCAATTTTATTGTGCTAGTTCAATTTGTTTCACTATTCTAGATGATATGTAGGGATCCATAAATAAATAAATGATTAAAACAAATAATTACTATTATTCTTTCTTCATTTTAAATCTTAATTTTAGGCATTTGCTCCGAATTCAGTAATACGTGTTAAATTAGTATGCGCCATTCAGAACATTTAGCCTGCTTTTCTATAAAAAAATCAATAATATTGTTGAACTGTGTAATTCACCTGTAGGCGTATAGCTTAGATGACCACATTTGCATAAGCCTGACTTATCTTCCTTATATTGAAATTCTTTCACAATGTTTACAAGTGGACTGCTTTTATTTTGCTACTGTTGTAGTTATTATATAAATAATTAAATCTCTGCTTAGAAAAAAGGAGCAAATGCTATTATATTGTCATCTATAAACACCGCAACATTAATAAATGAAAGCAGATATTTTTTTTTCCTGGGGAGTAGGTGGGGGAGGAGAAGATATAAGAGAATTATGAGGGGTTAACCAGTTATTGTAGGTATACGATCTCTTCGTTTTTTGGCATAAAGGTATCCATATAATTTCACTAACTAATTTTAAAATTCAAAGTTGATAAATGACTGACAATGACATACATCGCAATACTACTATTGCAAAAGAAAACACTAGTTGTGTTGAACATCTCTTTGACCCATCAGTCAGCGTTTATAATATCTTTATATCTGGCGACACAGCTGAATGATCTGGTATGTTCAGCGTTCATGTAGCAAAAAACCAAATGATAAAAATAATTTTAAAAACATTGTCAATGTCAGATGTTTATTTTTTCTAGAAGTTTATTTTATTCATTTTGTGTTCTGCAAGGGAGAAACATAAAACAGAGTTAATAAAACATTACAGTTTTATTTACAATCCAATATATATAAATAAATAAATAAACATATATATATATATATATATATATATATATATATATATATATATATATATATATATATATATATATATATATATATATATATATATATACAAATGATAAATTTCTAAACATACGGACTGTTTCATATGATTTACTTTCTTAATTTACACAGCACGCAAACTTTTAATGCGCATATTTAAACTTGTACATAATAAATCTAAGATTGTTTTTAATTCAGTATATTGACAACGTTTTTATTTGTTTTAATTTGATCTTCGCAATCCGTTTTATAAATCGAAATTGTAAAGATTTGCTGAGTAAGTTATTGTGTGCATTTAGTTTTTGATCGATTTAAAAGTGTATAAATAATAAAAGATGAGTTAAATTTGAATCGAGAGTAAAAATAGAGGGTGCTGAATTTTTTAATTAATAATAGTGTTGTTGTGTTGTTGTACCTATATGTAGAAGTGACGCAAACAATGTTAATAGTGAAAGTGTCGGCAAGGATTCACAAAAATCAAGTGTACCTCAATATTATCAGACTGGCATGCAGCGAATATTTTTTTTTAAATTTAAAACAATCTGTTAACTTTGTAGTTGGTTAGCTTGAACATATGTGCTCAGGGGATGGGTGAAGAAGGCGAATGGTATATTAGGGTCTGGGTTTGGGAGGTTAGTGGTGTGGGGATGAGGTATTTAGTGACAGCCGCCTGGGACGGGTGCGGCACATATGAACGGGTTGCTCTAGGCCCGGGGGTTTAGCCGGTGTGTGTGTGTGTGGATATGACTTTAAGTAAACGCGGGTATTGGGATTGGCCTTGGATTTTCCGGGTATCTTTGACAAGCTATTATGCCATTCAAATTTCAGAAAGTCTTAGGTATAACAAGATTATGTTTAGAAGAAACATACAAACAAAAGTATAACTATATGTATGTTTAAACATTTATATATTAACTTATTTATAAACCTATAGAAACAACCCCAATGCTACGTATTATTTTACAGCGAACTATAACATACATTACTGTTTATTTTCTACTGGGTGCAAAACATACAAACGAAAGTATAAAGATATTAATGTTAATTTATTTATAAACTTATAGAAACAACCCCAACGCTACGTATTATTTTACAGCGCCCTATAACATACTTTACCTTTTATTTTCTACGAATGTAAACACATCTTTTTTTTCCGTCTCTAAAAAAAAAAGAAAAGAAAAGAAATATCAACAATAATTGTTGGTGGTTTTGATTATTGAAATAATGTTTATAAACCGTTTTTCCCGTGTCGCTGTTATACATTTAACCCTTAATGCCTGAATTATGTTCCAAGCGTGTAACAAATTATTGGCGCTGATTTTCTCTGATCATACTGACACTGAATTTGAGGTATAACGTTTTTTTTTAATTTGGACTTATTTTTTATGCTAATTACGGTATGTCGCGAAAACGCGACATCAGGCACTTTTGGACCAAACAGAAATTTAATTTTTTTTTAGTCCAGGTCATTTTACTGTTTTTACTGTCACGTGTTTCTCTAAATATCCACACACAAACAATAGGATATCACAAACTAAACATACGGACATGCAATGAGATGTAGTATCACTTGCAAAATTCATCAAAACTATACTTTATTAGCTCAGGCATAGAGTTACATAACTCTGCTGCACCTGCTCGCTGACTAACTCTTATGAATGGGTATTTTGAAGCCTTGCTGTCGTGATTCTACTACACTACTGTAACAAACTACATATGAAAAGACTTCCTTCAATGTGTAGAGCCTTAGTTGTCCCCGGTTACGTCATTTTCGTGAACTCTTATGTAAGGTCAACTAATAAAGACGCATATTTCTCATTTGACCTATATTTGCTATACACACAAAGCACGTAAACAAATACTGTCCTAAATGACAGTGTTCAGCCATTGTACATTTCGTCCATGCTCAATGCAGCTGCTTGGGTACCTAGTGTCACTGCTGTGGGTACTCAGTGCCACCGGTGTGGGTACTCACTGCTATTGTTGATGGTACCCTATGTTTACGATTCGTGCTACGGCTATTGTGCTCGAATGATTCTGCTATTTATCCCCAATGACAGTGCTGTATCTACATATTGCCACTGGTATGGGTACTTAGTGCTGAAATAGTGGGTAATGAGTGTTGAAGCCATGTGTACTGAGTGTTGAAGCCATGTGTACTGAGTGTTGAAGCCATGTGTACTGAGTGTTGAAGCTGCTGAAAATCAGTGTTACTGCAGTCGGTTCTTGGTGTCGCTGCTGTGGGTACTCAGCGCTGGAGCTGTTGGTAATGGATAACGTTGATGTGGGTACTCAGCCTTAGCAGTGGGTACTCAGTATCACTGCTGTTAGTGCTTAGTGCTCAAACTGTGGTTGCTCAGTGTCACTGATGTTGGTACTCAGTGCTGAAGAAGTGGGTACTTAATAACACTGATGTCGGTACTAAATGCCAGTATAATGCCACTAATGTGGGTATTCAATAGCACTGCAAAGGGTATGTTTGTCAGTACTCAACCTGACTGTATTTATTACGAGTTGCAGGTCTATGCTTAGTGGTATTATTGTCAAGG